>NW_011370506.1:0-6630 GCF_000735185.1 Notothenia coriiceps
GAGAGATGAAAAAGAGAATAAAGAATCCTCCATGAAAGTGTCAATGTGGAGTTTGTGACGCATTGTCGGTGCGGGGTTTGCCTGCTCAGGCGAATGGGTCTCAGGGGCTCTTTATTTTTTAAGCTTGACTGCAATGTGGATAAGAGAGCCAGAGGTCCCATGGAAGGAGCCGCCAACCCTGACAAGCTGCTGGAGGAGCCCTGCAAGGGGTTACTGAGTGAACCCCATCCTCTCAGAAAATACTCGCCTTTATACCTGCATGTACACTTAGTCATCTTGTGCAGAGACTCATCAGCGACTGTGTCTTCTTTCCACCATTGTTGCCAACCTCCCCACTTCTTCCTGTCCTCTTCTTCCTGTCCTCTTCACTGCACCTTAAAACCAAAAAACACACTCACTGATGTCCCCTCATTACTCTGACAAGATATGTTTTATCTGTGGCCATAGTAACCAAACAAATATTAAAAAGCAGAAAGCTGGGAACAAGTCAAAATCAAATAGGAAGCTGTTTCCCGACTACTAATAATAATGCATTACATTTATAAAGCGCTTTTCCTGGTGCTCAAAGTGCTTTTTAAAAAAAGTGCTATTATCCTGTTGTGGAGCACTCACACGTGAATTGTTCCCCACATACTGGTCTATGCATGTGCTAATTTGCCAGACTGCTGCTTGATGTAACGTAATAAGGGGAGCGGGTGTGAGCAGGAGCGAGAGAGAGGAACCTGACATGTTCCTGTTTTGATCGGGAGATTCCATTATTACCGCAAAGGTTAAGCCTCCAGAAGGCTGGCTTCTGACTGGATGATGGGATTAGAGAATACATAATTGTTCGCCAGTCACATGTGTCATAAAAGGACACGCCAAACCCTTTGTAATGAGGATTATGTGTCTTTTCCATGGATTCATTTCTCCGCTGTGTGACATTATTGTGAGCTGTGAGAGCCTGTATCTCTCCCATCCCGGCTGTCTTTGTCTGATTGCACACAGGGGCCAACTACCTTGTCTTTCCACTGTGCACTCTGAGACTTTTACTGGTCAGTGTGGACACAGAGCACCATTGGCCAAAACCCGTAAAACTAGCACAAGCATGTTTCATTGCACTACAAGGTGTGAACTAATAGAGTTAGTGTTTGGCAGCAGAGCAAACTGGAAGTGAACCCTTGGACCTTGACCCCCGCAGATAATTGTCAGTTATTTTGACGCAGGAGAAGTCAGAGTGTTTTATGAAAACTACTGTTCAGGTGTTTTATGTGCTGGACCGGTGAAGGCCAATAGCGTTTATTTTAAAATGCCTATGTGAAGCTGTTTATTGTTTGATATATACATTGACTCTAAGCTCTCCCACAGGCACAATGAAGTCCAATGAAATTGCCAGTTGTACAAATCCTTCATTTTAAGGTGACTACAAAGATGATTTTAGAAACATCAGAGTTTGACTGAGAGTTGCCATTTTTAAACAAGGCTGAATTTCGGCAACCCGTTTTAATAAAGTTTAATAAAGTTTGTTGTCCGATTAGTTTTGATCAATCACATTTGAGAGGGCTTTGGTTAAATGCATCTAAAAAGTCTATGTGGAGAGCAAAAGAGGCAGAACTTATTGCCTGAAATGTAATTTTGGAACTCATTGGCAAACATCTGACCCTGTAATGTTTGCTGTTTCCCCTACAGGCTTATCGTTGTCAGGCTAATAGCCGATCGTCTTTATCAAAAGCCCCCTGTAGTGGACCCTTTGAACACCAAAATGTATGCATACCTTTTTCAGCCTATTTAGTTAATGCACTAATTCTATTTAAGGTGTTTTTATAATGAATTTAGGGATACCGAAACAGAAAAAACAAGCGTCAAACTCAATGAGGATTTTTTACAACCTGGTAACGCCAAAAGGGTTTTTAGAAAGGGCTACCCTGTTTTTGTTCTCAAAGGGTCAAAACTCCAGAAACTGCAGTTGTTGTATGAAGAACAATTTGATTGTGATTCTTTAATGTTTTGGCTTTCAGGGGTTGTGTAGCATTTACCAAATAATGATCATTTTTCCACAAGTGTTGCTAGAGCTTACATTATCACATGTGTCACCGATGATTTTAGATGTCTGTCTGCGTTTGCAAAGAAGTGCTGCAGAGTGTAAATGCAAAGTGATCATTGGAGCATGGACTGAAATTTAAGTTTGGCTGTAGTGAAGGGAAACATGAAGTCTTACTCTGCACAGCAAACACAAAAAACTGCATTAAACATTACAGTCACATTGTAATTTTTACAGCCTGTTTTAGTATTGCTCATGACTCTAATGTAGGAGTGATGCAACCAGTGCGCGTGAAGCTCAGGAATCCAAATGAACTTTGAAGTGTACATTTGTGTAATGAGTTTTCTCGCACGCCAGGCAGTTAAATTGTGGGAACCGGTGGACAGAGCGAGACCATGCAGCCCATCAAGCTGTCTGAGGTGTGTCAGGCTGAACTGTTTGCCTGACTGCGGTTTTGTGACTGTATGGACTGGAGCTACAGCGTTACAACGCTACGACTCATTGTCAGTCACAAATTCATTACAAGTAACTCTCTTTTATTGTTATTTTAGACTCTGTTTTTAGGTTAATAATATCATCTCTCTGACTTATGATCAAAAAAGATTATTGAAGACTGGACTTAAAGCAGAAGTCCTCAAAATCATTTAATTAACAACAGAGAGCAAGACAACATGTAACAGTGTTCATTTTGTTAACGCAAACTAAGCTAAGCTATGCTTATTGGCTACTTTTTTAACTTTCATTAAACACTTACTGTGACTTTATCAGCAAGTGATAATGTTCAAGAAAAATGTTAAAGGTGGTTTCACATTCATACAGCATGACTACAGCAACGGTACACAACAAATCCGGGTTGAAATCAGCAGCAGGAGAGCTAGTTAGCTGTTAGCTGTTGGTAAACGAATGTTCCATTGAGTAGCATTATGGTGCATTCATGCCCTCTTCATTAAACATTATTATATATAAAAATATCATGTGTACAATCCAGTCTTGTGAACTGTAGTTTTTGGCCAAAAACTTGGATTAAAAACAGCTGTTGTAAGGAGATGTTTTCACAGCAGTTTCAGATATTATTAGAATATTAGAGTGTATGTTGAAGTACATGGAATATATCGTTTTTTCTTAATGTTTCACAGTTCATTTCAATCATTACATTTCACTGGTATTGACCATTAATTTTCTGGTATCATGTCACCCTGTGTCTAACCTCTAACTAGCATCTCTACTGAATGTGATTGGTTGTGGTCTGAAGTCTGTTCACCTAAACCACAGGAGGCAAAAACACATTTTCTTCAGAGGGTGTTGAAGTACTCTTCACTGATAAATGTTTAAGTAACTAGCATGTGCTTGTGTATCAGTTGTTTTCTGATTTTGTGTGTGTCATGACAGTATCATAGTTTTTGTGAGAGACAAACAGAAAAGCTGTGAGTGTGTGCGGTCCTGCTAGTGTACTGCTTCAACACCCTGAACTGTGCCTATCACTCCATTCCCAGCCACGCCGCTTGACTCAGGCCAATGTGCAAAACAGCTGTGGAAAAGGCCTCATGCCTTTTCTTTAATAGAGTGTCCCCTTAGAAATGTTTTTCCAACTCTCCCCATTTTTATCAGAAGCACAGAAATACCCACCCACTTCTGTCATGTAAGATTGGTTCGCCTCCAAGTATGACATGATGGAGCTCATCTGGATTGAGTTAGGGTGGGGCACCCTGTGGAGATAGAGCGGACGGGAATGTCATTACTGAATCGATAAACCCTCGTTAGCAGCTTGGGCTCACAGTGTGCAACAAACACTCGACCCTCAGGATGCAGGTAGTGTTCAGCCTCTGTACCATGACGGTGCTCCATTTTGCCTTCGGGAAGTGTCCACTTCCACCCTTTCACCCCGCCCCCGCTCCTGTTTCTCGTATGTTATGTGTATCACATGTTGCACTAATTTCAACTCCATTAAAGTTCTCTCTGCTTCTTCCTGTAAAGCACAGATCATTGTAGCAAGGAACCGCAGGTTTGGTCATCTCCAGTACTTGGGGGTTATTAGCTATATGACACACACAATTACTCACAGCTATTATATATTTGGAACTGATTTGACTTTCTTTCAAAACTAATTTGAAATCTTTACTTACTGACTTCCCTAACGCCCGAATAATCCTTGAACATTTACAGTAACTTTCCTTTGTACAGTCCCAGCCTCCCCTGTCTGTCTGTGTTCACACACTAAACATGCTCTTCAGTCTCGTTCAACACAGCCAATAGAAACAGCTCCCGAGCCATGTGCTGCAGCTTGTGTGCTAAGGTAATTCAGAGTAATTGGTTGCACATTACAGAAGCAAAGTCTCTGATGAGAGTCTCTGTGAAACAGTGTCAAGTAATGGGAAGCAACAGAGAGCAGTAAACAAAATATAAGCGAGGAGAAGTGATCAAAAGAAAAGAATACAACATTTGCCTTCATAGCACAACAGGCTACGGGGAGCATTTTTCCGTAAAATCTGACAAATATAATCATGTCAGAGGAGATCAGTTTTGGTAACTCTATACACTACAACTTCATGTGAAAATGTATGCAGCATTTTTTCTTCCTAGTATTTGACTGGATGTTATAAAGTGAAGGTTTATTGTTGTATTTTCCTCTATATTTTATTTAATAGATTAGGAAATAGAAGCACCAGTGGTTCCTACTTTCGGCCAGTTAGTTGAGGTATTGTATTCGCTGCACAGAAAAGTGTAAAATATTTGGGATATTATCAAATTGTATTGTCTTTCTCAGCTTTCTAAATCTTTCTTTAATGACATTTATCTAAAATACATATTTCCAACTTTATTTAACAGGAAACGTATGCACGTAAGAGAAGGTTTACATATATCAGATTTACAAGGCCGGTCCAGCCAGTATCTTTTTCCTTAGTGGTTTGTTGGTCAGTTTTTTCCTGGTTCTTATTGGCGCTGCATCTGGGATTTAATTATGAAAAGATTTCCATTAAAAAAAATGTAATCTCTCCAGCCACGTGATGATTTCTCATAATTGGCCATAGTTCATTTGATTTACGTAATAAAAGGAGATTCGTGAGGAAACCTCATCCCTCAGCATCTTCTCCTAATTTCAACCCTCTGTTGGCTATTTATTGCAGATCTTAGTCCTTGTAACCATTTATGCAAGCAGACGTAAAAGCATAGCTGACATAGCTGACCTTTTTTCTTAAGTCTTGTTTGATTACATGAGAACGGTTCTAATGAGAGACATCAGGCTTGTTTTTCAGTTGTTCTTTTGCATGTCGAACACTTGGGACCATCAGGCCCTCTCTCCCAGCCGGTCTTTGATGCCAGCGCAGAGCAATCAGACTAATTGGCCATGGCAACACTGATGAAACATTTCAGAAGGAGAGAAGGAGAAAAACACAGGCTTGGAAAACTGAATCAATATCATTAATCACAGACAGGAATCTGCTATTAATGGTGTCTGTTTTCTATTAGAGGCCGAACACAGACATTAGCTCAGGGATGGGGATTATTTGGCCATTGCTGTGACCCCGGCTGCCTTCACAGAGACCAGACACTAAAGTTCAAAGCAGAGCGTGCAGCAGAGTTCGCAGTTGTCATCAACCAAAAAACAAAACAGCCTCATCTCTATCCGTCAAGGTTAAAGGGGATATTACAACACACACTTGCAGGTGCAACCGCAAAAATAAAGATTTGAATAACAAAGGGGTATAAATGCCATTTTATATCCGTAGTATTTATCGGGAGGAGATATGTGTCTTCATAGGCTTTAGACACAGTAGAAGTTCTTTCTTTGAAGTGCAGACAATATCAAAACAGACATAATCATCCTCCTTTAAACAAAGCTGTGAGGGTTGCTGTTTGTAGTTTAACCGGGTCATTATAAGTTATGGCTTTGAGTCAGGACATTGAGTTGCACAAAGTCCACTGTGTAGGATTTAGTGGCTAGAGGGCTGATGTTGCAGATGGTAACCAACTGTGTATCCAAGCGTGTAGAGATCCATGGGGGGCTTCAGGTGATTTAAAAATGTACGTGTTTGGTTTGTCCAGATACTTACTTGGTCTGTCTGTTGTTCGTTCTAGAAATGTGGACCTACCTCAGGTTGGCAATGATGCTTGTACATCGATAAAAGTTAACCTAAACAGTGAGGTTGAGAAGCAGAAAACCAATGGAATGAACTCAGAGATGCTAAGAAGTTCTCTATAGCCGAGGGGAACCATAGATTCTCTGGCGTTTCATCACTACGAGCAACCGCTTTCACATACAAAAAGTCATATGATCCATTGTAAATATGAAAATATTGATTATAGCAGCTTTAATATCCTTTTACTGCTCTCAAATTGAAAGTAATGATTTATGATATATGATTCCAATAAATAAGTACCAGGTCTTGTATAAGAGCATGGGCAAGAGTGTGAAAAAAGCAAAACTCATGAACATGAAAGATCCAGCACTGCTCTGAGCCAGCGTGGAACATGAAAGGCCCTTCACAAGCTGGTCGGGACTTTATGAGAACCCTGCAGACCAGTAAGCCAGCCTGGCCTCCAGTAACACACACACACACACACACACACACACACACACACACACACACACACACACACACACACACACA
>NW_011370507.1:0-2436 GCF_000735185.1 Notothenia coriiceps
CAAATACCTGTACTTTCTACTTCTTACATGTTGAACTCAAATACCTGTACTTTCTACTTCTTACATGTTGAACCCAAATACCTGTACTTTCTACTTCTTACATGTTGAACTCAAATACCTGTACTTTCTACTTCTCTCATTTTCCAAACAGGCTGGTTCCTTTAGTCTGAATGTGTGTTTGGTGGCGTGATCATTATTATTTAGAGTCATTGCGTGCCTATTGATTTGAACACGATCCGTGTATCCATCATTTCCTGGTCTTCTCTAAAGAAGAGGGACCAATGAAAACGTTGTCATGTTGCCGTTGGTCACCATGGAAACATTCATTAGCTAACAATGACATTATTGTTCTATTAATATAAAGGGAGGTCAGGTACTCTTTAAAACAGCTGCTAGTTATGGGTACTTTTTACTGAAGTACATTTCAAAGCCTCTTTACTTTGACTTGAGTAAAGAAGTTTAGTCAGTACTTCTACTTTCACCAGAGTATTTTTAAACACGAGTATCTGTACTTCTACTTGAGTAAAGGACGTGTGTACTTTTGCTATCTCTGACAATGCAATACAAAGGGGCTTTATTGGCATGACCACATTTTAAACATAGCATTCCCAAAGCATTCTGCACAAGGCGTTATAACAGAACAAAAAGAAAAATAAACACTAAAAGTTCTCATATCAAAGACACCAAACACGCTGTCATCACTCGGGGGGTGTGAGAGAGGAGGAAGCACCCTGAGGTCATCCAGAAAGAGGGTTTGTCAAGATGTTTCCTCACCCATGTGCTTTCTGTTAAACCCCGAAACTTACGCACACACCTGAGTCAACATGGCAGTGGGAGGACGAGACACAACAGAGGATGGAGCAACACAACAGAGAAAGCTCCATGAGGGACGTCTGTAGTTCCTGTGAGTCAGAGAGGACCTCCACCAACGATCACACGTCATTCATAATCAGGCCTGGGGAGTTACGCATTACGAGTAACGGGGTATCAAAGTTAGGATACAAAAATGGGGACTTCAAAAGAAACTTAATCAGATAACTCGTCCATCTTTAAAGAGACCTTATAAACCTCTCCTGTGGTGTGTTACAGGTTTTAGTGCATGTGAATGGTCTGCAGAGGCTACAATCCAAAAGGTCCTTCCAGAGGGAGGTTCTCTCCCACACACTCCCTCTCCCCCTGCCTGAAATGCCTCCATTGGACTCCTTTCTTTACTTCTGTGACATAGTGACATCACTAGTGCTTTTTTATAGTCTATTGGAAATCAGAAATCCTTTATTCTTCCACAGAAGGGAAATTGACATAAAAATAAAACTCTTTGACACATTCAAAGTAGAAAAAATGTAAACTACAGGTTTCTTTTTATCCAGAATACAACATGAAGCCTGTCACCTAAGATTTTCAACAACATAATTACTTATGTTAGTTTGAAAACAAAGAACCTTGAACCTTGAATATGCTTAATGCCAGGCAGGTTTTCATTTTTATGGAACAGAAGGGAAATTGACAGTTACAGCCAAAAATAAAACAGTTCAAAATGAAAAAGATATATCATATACACATTCAAAGTAGAACAAATATAATCTACAGGTTTCTTTTTATCCAGAATAGAACTTGAATATGCTTAATGTCAGACAGGTTTTCATTTTTTTCTGAAACAGTAGAGGATTCATATTTTAATACAAATATCTTTATTTTCTAAGATCATTCTGTTTTGTTATTGGAAAAGTATTTGCCACTCCCTTAGACAAGGTTACACATTATTTGTACATGCCCTGTATATGATCTGCCTTATGAAGAGGTCCATCTGCTGTTTCCAATCAGCAGAGTCCAAACACACAGCGTGTCTTTGGGAAGCACCGGCAGCCCCTCTCCACTCTGATACTGCCCCCCCGCCCACCTCCTCTCTCTCTGCTGCTTTCCAATCTTTTTCCACATAAACACTTATCATTTCAACTTGATTCAGCTGTTCCCCGACAACAACTTTTATCTCTCTATCTGTTCCCTCTGTCCCTCTGTCTGTGGGCATTTGCTCCCACGCTGATCGCTTTCATTGTGCCAAGGCCTGTCTGTGGCACACACACACACGCACACACACACACACACACACACACACACACACACACACACACACACACACACACACACACACACACACACACACACACACACACACACACGCTCGCACACACACAGACACACACACGCACACACAGACAAACACACACACGCACACACAGACAAAGACAGACACACACAGACACGCACACACACACACACACACACACGCTCGCACACACACAGACACACACACACACACACACACACACACACACACACACACACACACACACACACACACACACACGATGACAGATTAAAGATTTAACATGTGGAGGATCATGGCGTCTGTTTTGTGACAAACAGAGAAACAGAAGC
>NW_011370508.1:0-2095 GCF_000735185.1 Notothenia coriiceps
AAAAATAAGTAGTGGAGTAAAGTACTGATACCAGAAAAATGTACTTAAGTACAGTAACAAAATATTTGTACTTCAATACTTCCCACCTCTGAGAGTTATTGTCAGATTTGCCAGAATTTCTTTTTTATTGCTCACAGAGGTGAATATGTTTTGAACGCTTCCCCGAAACTCAAGAAGGAAACACCTGGCTCGTAAAGAAAATATCGATCTATGGATATATTCCTCTCGATACCAAAATATATATTAATCTATACTAGCTATTAGCAACGCATTGTCCCGCAAGAACGTCCTCTTGTCCCACATGTTGGCACCCGGTCAACCTAGTAGAGATGAGATGGGATTGTTGTCTGGAGAAAACATGAGGACATGCAGAGAAAGAAAAGGGAAATATCAGGCGGAAAATCATAAAGACAGGAAGGGAAATATTCATTCTGCTGGATAAACTGACTTTTCCAACATCGGAGAGCATCCATCTTTGTAGTTTTACGCCGTTTCCTCTTCCAACATGACACACATACCATAAAATAATGTATTTTTTGTTTTGTTTTGTGTGAAATAACCTGCAACCTCTGCGTTATGTAGTGTACAGAAAGAGAATGCATAAAGAGTAAGGATATTTCTTTAGGTATTTGCGTGTAAGGGTATTTTCGCTTTTCCTTGTTTCCGTTCTGATTTATGAAAACATTCACTTTCCTTACAGTTGTTTTATTTCAGATTAAAACTAAATAAAAAGTAGTAAACATAGAAGGCTAAAATAAAAAAGTGCGTCAAAAAATGTAAATACATTGAAATTGAAGAAAATATTTTTATAAATATAGGAAGTTAAATAGAAATATGAAATAAAAGAAATGAATAAAATAAAACCAAAATATACCAACACATATATTAAATGAATAAAAAAAGGCTCTTGATGAAGGGAAATGTTTATTATTGGATCAAATGATATGTTTTAATGAGCCTCCATCTTAGTACTTTGTCCAACAATGGCATTTGTAGTGGAAACACATTTTTCAGTTTGGCCCTGACCTCGTTATCAAAGTAAGACTCTACATCAGTTAATATTGGATATTTTGAAGGTATTTGCTAACAACCAAAAACACATTCAGAAAACCATTGACCTCCAGACCATGGGACAGGAAGTGATGAAATGCTGTTGCTCTTGCACATGTTTTCAGATCATGAAAGGTCATTGTGACATTTTGATCGCCTTAAATTTGTCTTTTTTTTCCCAGCGCCACTTTTTTTGTACAAATATGGTCAAAGATTAATGAGCAAATATATCTCTTTTGAGACGTTTTAAGACATGTTTGATGGTCTTAAAGGTCTCCTATCATGCAAAATGCACTTTCTGATGTCTTCTCTACATCACCATGTGTCCATGGTGTGTCCCGGTGTGTCCCGGTGTGTCCCCGGTGTGTCCCCGGTGTGTCCCCGGTGTGTCCCTGGTGTGTCCCGGTGTGTCCCCGGTGTGTCCCCGGTGTGTCCCCGGTGTGTCCCTGTGTGTCCCCGGTGTGTCCCCGGTGTGTCAGGAGACTCTCAAAGTGTCAGGAAATAAACCCCTCTCTCTTCTCCTCCGTACCCACATCTCTAAAAACGGGGGAACAACGGAGCTGATCCAGATTTGCTGTGTCATGACCACATTACTAAAATGTGGGCGGGCTTTACACCCACGGGCCAATCAGAAAGGTTGCTGTCAGAAACAATGAGACGTGTTCTGGAAGTAATATGGTCTGTGTTTACATTAGCATGCTAACACTCAGAGCTAACCTGTACTGGAGAGAGTGTGTGTGAAGAAGCAGGAAATCAAAAGGAAGTCACCTTGTGGTAAACCTGAGAGAGAGAAAGAGTTTGAGCTCCATCCTGTTTCAGAGAGAATCCTTGATGTGGTTTGGAACATGATGTGGAGTTTCATCACGGCAGCATTTAGCTGAGTTTCTGCCGGTAGACTTCTCCTGAATGAGCTCTCGTCTTTTTATTTATATTTATTTTTTAAAGCTAAGGACCCAGAATCCGCTCTTTAGTAAGAGGCTGAAATGGAAGGATATGTGAGGGTATAATGGCTGATCCGTTTGGTATTTTGAGCAAAACACTTCAG
>NW_011370509.1:0-1300 GCF_000735185.1 Notothenia coriiceps
TAAACTTTACTTTTAACGTTAATACTTTTCTTACGTTCGTCGGCGTTCTTCTGTCATAGGATCCCTACTGTATGGACGTCGTTAGGGGGTGGGGGGGGCTCTACCTGGCTCCCTCCCCAACGAGCCAATGGGCAGTGAGCGGGAGGAGCCAATGGGAGGAGAGCAGGAGGAACATTCAGCCAATGGAGAGAGAGAGCAGGGGCTACAGGGACGATTTCTGCTGCACAACACTTTTGAGACCTCGTTAGAGAGCGGTGTTGCTCCCCTGCCGGCCAATGGGATGTCTCCGTGGGACGTGGGATTTGTACAGCAGAATATTCAGAGGAATACATCTGAATTAACGAGATTAAAATGTTCTGATCCGAGAAATGAAAGTGGGAAAACTACAAGGAAAATGCTAAATGATCTGAGATTACGTTTTTTAAGTTAATTTGTGTTTTTTTCTTGTAAAAAACGCTCTAAATATATTCAACTTTATTCTTTAAGATTCTAAATTAAGCTCTTCCTGCTTCCTCTCCAACCGGATGTCTCCATGGTGGTTCAACCAGCCAATGGGATGTCTCCGTGGTGGTTCAACCAGCCAATGGGATGTCTCCGTGGTGGTTCAACCAGCCAATGGGATGTCTCCGTGGTGGTTCAACCAGCCAATGGTGGTGGTTCAACCAGCCAATGGGATGTCTCCGTGGTGGTTCAACCAGCCAATGGGATGTCTCCGTGGTGGTTCTTCTGCTGCTGCTTCCTCTCCAACCAGCCAATGGGATGTCTCCGTTGGCTTTTGGATGATACGTTTTGTACAGAGAAAATCTTCCGATATCCCAGAAATCAAAGTGGCAAATCTACAAGAAAAATGCACAAGTTACCTGAGAAGAAGACGAGACAAAAAGCCTTTTTATTTGTGTTTTCTTTGTCAATTTGTGTTTTTTCTCTGTAAAAAAACCGCCAGAAAAATATTCAAATGTTTTCCGTAAAATGCAAGAATGATCTGAGATCAAGTCGAGAAAGATACGTTTGTTTTATTTGATTGTCAATGTGTTTTTCTCTTTATTCTCTAAAATTGTAAATGAATCCAAAAGAATAATATAATTGTTTCTTATCAATGTGTTTTTTAAATCTGAAACGACCACTTTGAGGCGTTAGGACTCGTTCCTGCACCTCTCCATGCTCCTCCTTTGCTTTCACTTCTTAAGCATGTTTGATTCATAATCTCCTTAAGGAGGGTTCAACGGGGTGAAGAAAACACTCTCACTCTTTTTAAAACCAGGAAAACATCTCACAGAATATCTAACATCATTTCCCGCTT
>NW_011370510.1:0-3057 GCF_000735185.1 Notothenia coriiceps
GGGGGGGCCTTCAGTGGTGGCCGCTCTGCTGGCCTCTCTTCCCTGGAGCTGCTCAGATTATCCAGCTTATTGTTCAACATACTGTACATTGTGTTGATGATTATCCATCCATCCTCAAATCTACATCTGAAAAATACACAACACCCATTTTACACTGAACTCCTCAAGCTAGTCCGGCTATCGAAAAGGTCCCATAATGCTTTAGTTGCACAATGGGAAATGTTGGAGCCAGTGTTTTTTGGAGTTTCATCTATAGAAGGCCCACTCTTTTAGGAATGCCATTTCTACATTGTATAAAGCACGTAGTACTGTGTGTTCAGAAGTGGCTAATCCTGGCTTCTAAACGTTCTGAAGCCACATGATGGTGTCAGACACACATTCCCAGAAAGCACGCAGAGATGCTGTATGGTTCCACTCGGAAAATTATGATTTATTAATCAATAACCTCCGGTTGACTTTCGGGAAAAAAATGTATGAATCCAAATCCAAATATCACTTTTATGATCAGGCATCATCAAAGATAAGGAGACAGAAATAATGTGATGAATAATGTGCCAAAAATACTTAAAACAACGTGCCAAATGAGATCTATAATAACATGATTTGTCATTTGGTTCCACCATCTGACCCACAAACACACCATACTCTTGTCCGTTTGAAGCCCCCCCGACAACAGGTGGAGGCTGGCGTCCTTTATT
This sequence comes from Notothenia coriiceps, assembly GCF_000735185.1. NCBI lineage: Eukaryota > Metazoa > Chordata > Actinopteri > Perciformes > Nototheniidae > Notothenia > Notothenia coriiceps. The sequence goes on from NW_011370510.1 coordinate 699, forward strand.
CACGATAGGGTGTCCGCATCTAAACATAATTATATAAAGATAAGATAACATACATAAGTTAACAGTTCTAAAAAACAAAACAATAATAAATAATGCTGTAACTCAAATATATCTATTAGATATTTTCATCATCAATCAAAAATCTGTTAATGGTTCCATCAGTATCAAAGTCTGATCGTTCTTCTCTGTACCACAGAGCGACAGTGTGTTCCAAAAACTCCTCAACCAATCAATCAAATGTTTGTTTATTTAGCCCAATATCATAAATGACTAATTATTTCTTTACAGTTTCTACAGAATACGTCAAAATCTGTCCTCAGACACAACGAGCAAAAACTCCAAAAGAAACCCCACAGTTAGCAGTTAGACTTTAGGGTCCCATTTAGAGTAAATTAGTCAAAACAGCAGTGAGTGATTGGGGCGGGGCTTCCTTGTGATTAAAATGTAATTCATGAAAGTTTATTGCAACATTTTGGTCTTTTAAATAAGGTATGATTTTTTTCAGATTTATAGCACCATATTGTGTCACTTCCTGTTCTACAAGAAAGAGAGGACAACCACAAAGATGGCGGCGGCGAAAACACCAAACTGGAGGCATCAGAACGGCACACTGAAGACAGTGACTGTACTGTGACTGTGAAGCACCAGAGGGATTTTTATATGATCCAAAATACAGCCGTTATTTAATCTAAACAGAGACAACAATCCAGAGGTGAATGATCTTTACAACGGTAGTAGTAATTATACAACGACTAATGAACATAAAACTAAATCAAGTTAAATATAATAAATTAAATATGCCTTGACAGCCGATCTTCCTCTTACCCTTTCATCTGTGTTACTCTACTGTGTGTCCAGATGAATCTCTCTCCACTCGGCGGGATGTGTCACTTCCTGCTCTCTGCGGTTGTCATGGAGAGGCCAGGGCTCCAGCGATAAAGAGCCATCTGCCGTCAGCATGACCACCTACAGCCCGGCCGCCGTCACGGCAACCGTGATTGATGTCCCCAAGAGAGAGAGAGAGAGAGAGAGAGAGAGACTCCTGTTTGCTCCCAGTTTAAAGTCTCTCTCTGATTCCATGGGAGACAAATGGTAAAAACATGACATCAAGAGCACACACACACACACACACACACACACACACACACACACACACACACACACACACACACACACACACACACACACACCTCACTTCCTGCTCCGGCAGAGGGAGGATGTAATAATAATGAGAGTTTGGAAGCACAGATAAACTCTTTCTTCCTCTCCTCAGATGTTTCTAGATGTTCTGTTTGTGACGCTGACAATTGAGTGGCCCGACCAAGCAAGGAGGCAAAGGCAGAACGTCCAAAAATACAACCCGGTGTGGGCATTTATTAAATGATCACAATGACACACAGCCTCAATCCTGCTGTTGTTTCCCTGAGCACAGCCTCCAGGATCTCACACACACTACCTCCAAACAGAAAAACCCCAGAGCCTAAATGCCCAACCCAATCAACCCAACAGAACACAGGTGAGCGGGGAGGATACAACACAGGGCACCAGGTGCACACAATCAATGGCAACAGACATGGGGAAAGGGGAACACATTTCAAAAATAAAATACGATAAACACTACATCAATAAATAGTATAAATTGTACAAAAATGTGCACATATATGCAAGGCCCGCAGTCCACAGTGACGAAGTTACCTTCGTCACACTGTTTATTATAACTGTTGCTGAAGTTCAGCTCAGACTTGACACCATGAAGAAAAGGATAGCTGTTTGATGACAGGTGCCACGTCCATGTTGTGGTAGTTCCTGCTGTCCAGCACTGCAGGTGGATGGGGGGGGGGTTGGGGGGGGGCTTTATTACTTTATTTGAATGATGAATGGGAGAATGCGAGATTATTACCATTGGACAATCCATAAAAACCCTGGATTATATTCATTTATGAAATATGTTTTACCAAGGCTAATGCTAATGTTAAACACATTTCACCACCATATATGAATTTTACACAATCAATAAATAAATCAATCAATCAATCAATCAATCAATCAATCAATCAATCAATCATTGTTTATTTATATAGCCCAATATCACAAATGTTACCTTTGTCTCAGTAGACTTCACAGTTTGTACAGAATATCAGTATGACAATACAACACCCTCTGTCCTTAGACCCTCACATCGTACAAGGAAAAACTTCCAGAGAAAACCCACAGTTTAAAGGGAAAAATGGGAGAAACCTCAGGGAGAGCAACAGAGGAGGGATCCCTCTTCCAGGACGGACAGACGTGCAATAGATGCCGTGTGTAAATTGAAAATATAATACATTTGCAACATAGGTAGTCCAAATGTTTGGAAATG
>NW_011370511.1:0-414 GCF_000735185.1 Notothenia coriiceps
AGACATTTGAACATATTAAATTGCTGATCACCACTTCCATTGAATTTTGGATGATTTAGTCAACTTTGTAACACCCATGGTGTTCCCGGTCAAAAATTACCGCCATAAACAAAAGGAATTAGTAACCATCCGGATCAGATAAAACACACACACACATACTCTAGATGTGTCCCCCTCCCCCCCCTTATGAGCCCATCCCCCCATGTGAATCACACTTGGCACACACAAACACACACAGAACATTTTGATACATTTCCCGCTCTTATGTGCCCATCCCCCCACGTGTATCACACCTGGCACACACAATACATGTTCAGTGTCTATTCTTTGTATGTTTACTGCAGTTCTTCATGTATACCAGTAGTCTGATACAATATGTACAGTTTGAAAGGGTGTTAAATGAAATTTGGTGAT
>NW_011370512.1:0-1100 GCF_000735185.1 Notothenia coriiceps
TCATGTACATCCACTGCACACATAATCTGAAATAACAACTCATATTTCTCGCATCAAATGACATCAAAACGCATTTTAATCGCCAAACTAACCTTAAAATAGGCATTTTCCACAGAGAATAAAACGAAGTTCGGCCATGTTTTTTTTTTTATGCAGGGAGAATGTCAAGGGGAGAACACTGAGGCATGAACTCAATTGCACGACTCAAAACTCAGACTCAGATAGCGTTTCAAAATAAAGACTTTACTGGAATTTGCACAGTAATAAAACAAGGAAAACAAAACCACTCTTTCGAGGAAAACTATAATGCGATCTATAGCATAGGTCCGTGAAAGGTCCGTGAAAAGGTCCGTGAGGTAAGCCGATACGTGGTCATCGAGAGACAACGAACTGACAATTAACAGGAGGGAGCTAACACAATATATACACAGGTAAAGGGGACACAGTTGGAAACAATCAGGGCGGGGAAAATAATCAAGGACGCAGGAGAACAAAAAAGGGGCGGGGAGCGTGGAGGCCTGAAATGAGAGGAAGAAAATAATTAAGGGTATAGACATAAAGCACAAGACAAAGGGACATGACAACTCTAACATAAAGAATAAACTTTTACTATAAGTTTCTTGGACATGACACATTCTAATTATTTTGTAAGTATGCTGACCTGTCGTACATGGTGTACACTTGCATAGTGTGTTCATTTTGAAAAGTAATGTCTCGGAAACCAACCGGCTGCTTTGCTTTCACAGGAAGTGACGATTGCTGCTGTTAGCTAGCTGGCAATGTTAACGATTGCGGCAAATCATTACAGACCGCTCAATCAACCCTATTAAATTAAAAGTAGCTTTCTTTACGACACCAATGTTTTTTTTTAAACAGAACAACACCCCACATGTGCCACATTTGTTTGTATAGTGATGGTCGTGGAACTTCTGTTACGTAGCCAAGATGGCAAACGTTGAGTGTGAGAAGTGTCCAGCGACTAATTGCTTAATTAGAGTAATGGAATGCACGTATGCACTCACAACTGCAAGTGTAAGTACATAAGCATAAGCAATTTGAGACACAGAGTTAGTCAGGTTTGGTAAAATATCTTGATTTGT
>NW_011370513.1:0-2656 GCF_000735185.1 Notothenia coriiceps
ACACACACACACACACACACACACACACACACACACACACACACACACACACACTTAATTTATTTTATTTGCGTTGATAAAACACATCTTTGGGGGAAGTGGCTTTTGAAAGAAGGCCTTCCTGTCCGGGTTTGGTAAGAGACCGGACCCAAAAGCAGTAAAACAGGGGAGGCAGGTGAACAACAGGTGAGCTTTTATTCAATTAAAAGCTGTTCTAGACGAGGTGGAACAAAAGGAGAAGTAAAAAACAAAACTAGAACAAACCGGGAAACCAGGAGCAAATACATGTCAAAATAAAACAGGAAACTAAACAGAAAAACTGAGACCACTTCAGTGGGACCCTTTCTGGAGGAGCTTCCTCTTGGTGGTTTCTCTACAGTGGGTTTAAACATTGTTCCATGAGTACATCATAACTTGTACTCACTGAAATGTATTCTGTGTGGGAACTTGATGCTAAAGACTTCAGGTTCTCAGAGTTTCTCCACGTCTCTCTGCTTTCTTTTTGATTTGAGCCTCTGAGACACAAGCAGATGTTTTCAAGGTCAATTTCCACCGAGGCGTCCCTGCCTGGAAATCTAATTCAGAGATCAATTTGAGATTGGTTAACACGCAAAGTGCAGGAGTTTGTTTGAATCTGGGAATAATTAAATCTGTGTAACACACATGCATACCAACACACACACACACACACACACACACACACACACACACACACACACACACACACACACACACACACACACACACACACACACACACACACACACACACACACACACACACACACACACACACACACACACACACACTCACATAGAGCGTGAACAGATACATGGCTGATGCATATGTATGCCCCCGCTGCTTCTAACCTCTGATGTATAAAATAGCACGATATTGAAAGTACACGTCCTCAGTATTCGTACTCTCTCTGCTGAGGATTTACATATAAATGCTTTTTACTGCACGTGTTATTGTTAGGAGTTTAAAGCAATGCTCTCTCAAATGAAGTGTGTGATTCTTTAAAGCCGAGTGTCACGCTGAGACACCTTGTCAATAAACCAGAGAGACGCTTTTTATTCCCGTCTCCATTTCTCTTTCAGCAGCTCGGCTTTTTGGAGTCCTCACACATCACCAATTGGCTGTGTTTCCTTAGCAAAGATTTACCATGGAAGTAGTTTTTCTTATTAGTCTGGTGTTTCTTATATAATTAAAATGTATAATTTGGCTTTTCGGATGCATCGTCTAGTTTCAGTTTTGTAGAAGAGGATGTATGATACGTTGTCCCTTGCATCATCCATTACATTTCAAAGTGAGTAAAATAAGTCAAATCATCACAAAAATATATTTGTTTTTTGATATTATGATTTTGCTTGATATGATTCTGCTCAGCCTAAGTGCATTAAACAAATGGTTTTTCAAAATCATGCTTTATTTAAAAAAAAAGGAGAGTTTGTGTGTGTCCCTTTTATAAATGTCCACCCTGTCATATTCTGGAATCTGTCCCCTTTAAGAAAAGACAACCCCCTCCTGCTGGCCTTATCAAGACAATGATTTTCCTAACAATCTGTACATTTCTTTATTCTAGGCATTCAAGGAGAAAGGATTCGAGACAGAAGGAACAGGAACACTCTAAAATAATTGGGTAATGTGGCTGAAAAGCAAAGGAAAAAATAAAAGTAGAAAAGTAGAAAAAGAGTGTATAAAAAGTATATAATCTACAGGAAGTGTGTCCATGACAGGAGGGACATATTTAGCAATGGGCTTTACATTGTCTGCTTGCAGTTCATTTATAAAAAGAGCAGGAGCTTTGGAAACTTGTATTTCTAACAGCTTAACGATATCAACGGTAGATAACTAATATATGTAAATATGTGTACATATATATATATAAAATAGACGCATACAAACACCTGTAGCAATGTTTATCCCTCTCTAACTATCACTATCTGCCTGGTCCCCGTTGAACATTAAGCAGGAAAACCTCGCTTCATTTGTCTGTTTATATATATATATATATATTTTAAAAGTTTGTCCTAAATGTAACTTCTGAGTTAACAGGCGACGGTGTGAATCACTGTTTCTATGGTTACCTGCAGCTTAATATGCTAAATCACTGTGCAATGATTTAGAGAAGAAGAATGTGATTCACACGTTAAGCTCGTGACGATGCCCAAAATCCCCCGAATAATCTCCCAGGTGTTTCACAGATAAGAACCTGTCAAGAAGCCCAAAGTCAATTAAACAGGTTTGGGCGAAGAAAAAATACATCAGTGTGTGTGAGAGTGTGTGTGTGTGTGTGTGTGTGTGTGTGTGTGTGTGTGTGTGTGTGTGTGTGTGTGTGTGTGTGTGTGTGTGTGTGTGTGGTGTGTGTGTGTGTGTGTGTGTGAGTCTCACCGGAGGAGGACGTGCTGCTCATGATGCTCCAAATAAAAAGTGAATCACCGTGACCTTCCTGTGACTCCAGACTGTGAGCAGGAGACAGAGAAAATAGAGCAGAAACAGTGTGTGTGTGTGTGTGTGTGTGTGTGTGTGTGTGTGTGTGTGTGTGTGTGTGTGTGTGTGTGTGTGTGTGTGTGTGTGTGTGTGTGTGTGTGTGTGTGTGTGTGTGTGTGTGTGTGTCCATGTGTGTGTGTGCGTGTGTGTGTGTGTGTGTGTG
>NW_011370514.1:0-3900 GCF_000735185.1 Notothenia coriiceps
GCACATTGACTACTTTTACTATGAGTACTTTAAGAATATTTAGATGCTAATACTTTTGTACTTTTAGTTGAGTAACATTTTGAATGCAGGACTTTTACTTCCTGCATTCCAGAGTATTTCTACACTCTGGTACTTCTACTTAACTTAAGTACAAGATCTGAGTAGCCTAACCCATCACAGTCCCCCTGCTTTACTCCCACTACTATTTTATTACATTTTTAATTTATTAAATGCCCCTCTTGTTTGTTTGTTTGTTTGTTCACCAAGTAAAGCGGCCTTGGGTCCCTTGAAAGGCGATACGATACGATATTACTTTATTTGTCAGATCAAGTCTGAAATTTGACTTGCGTCACAGCAGCTCCATGTCCAACATCAACAGACAAGTATCCAGACACAATACATGAAACACAAACAACAAACATTAACAGCACAATCAGTGAGAGAAAAGCTGCTCAAAGAGCCTTCAGCGTGCATTTGATCTGGGATTTAGCTCTGTGTTTACTGTGAAGATTGACTGATGCACGAAGGAGTGCTTCAGTCTGACTTTATTGAAACGTGGGACCCTGTATCTCTGTATTAGATGGTAGCAGTTCATATTCACTGTTCAGAACATGGTTTGGGTCAGAGATGATGTTGTTGGACAACCTCACTGGGTTGTTATGATAGGCTGAGTCATAGAGTCTCTGACAGGGTTGACCAACAATCTTTGAGCAGATTTTTAACAGGTGGAGCAGTTTTGATTTTAAAGCTGCTGACAAACATTTGTACCAGGTAGTATTGCAGTACTGCAGAATAGACATGATCACAGATGTAAAGAACAACAGAAGAATTTCTCTGCTCGCCCCAAAAGACCTAAGACGGCGGAGAAAATAAATTCTTTGTTTTGTCCTTTTGCACAGATATTGAAGGTGATCCTTCCATGACAGCAGATGGTCAATCATTACACCCAAGTATTTGTATGAAACTCCCTGCTTGATTTCATCTGTATGGATGACAATGGGGACTTTATGGGAGTCAGATGGTGAGCCAAAAATGATTTCCTCAGTTTTCTTGGTGTTGATCTCAAGAGCATTGTTATCAGTCCACTCAACCACCTGATTTACAGCCTGTTGGTGCAGCTCAGGGTCGTCTGTGTTACTGAGCAGAGATATTATTGCAGTATCATCAGAGTACTTAATGATGACTTGATTTTGTGTGTTGGTACGACAATCATCATCATCAATGTAATCTATTATTATTATTATTGAGTACTTCTCCCACCATTTAAATGTAGTGGCAGCAACATTGTTTGCAATATGCTCTACCTGATTGGTCCTTATATGTGGATCTTTTAAAAGCCATGGCTATAAAAGAATGAGGCATCCCTACAACAGCCCACTATAACATTTTCTAGAGGTCCCATCAAGACCTGATCCATTTAAACACTCTGCTGTGCTGCTACACTATGCCCCAGGCCCCAAATCATTTGTAATAACCTCTTTAAAATATAAGAAATTCATCACACACGTTTGAGCAAACGTAGGTTTAATGTATATTTCAAGACAGAAAATGGTGAAGTAATTCCATAGATAAGTAATATCCTTTTTTGGTAGTGATAGACCATTAATTACTTTAGCGTAACGCCAATAAATAAAATACTGTTTATTTCTTGTCACATTATTTAAATACATCTGAATGATAAACCAGCAGAAGGAGCAGCAATCACTGCGGTAAAAAAACACTTTTTCTTCCAACAGTTGCCTTTTAACTAATCAAGCAGACAGAGACAGAGATTAGCAAACATCTGGAGTTTCTGATTTTTAGCCAGTCGATGAATGTGAGCCAAATATTATTTTTCCTTTCAGCTCCTTTGGTTTTTCCTTTCGTCTGAATGAAATATCGGTCTCTTTGCTGCTTAATTAATACGCCTCCATGTTCACCAGCTGTTTCCTGACTTTGCCTACTTTGTCACATTTGGTAATGGGACTGGGTTGGATATGGAGCACAGCACAGTGGGACCACAGAGTCAGTCTCAATATCACTGTGGGTTCAACAATACAAGTGTCCCTTTTCACTTTCACAATAGCATTGTACTCCAAGTCTATACTATGATTACATGTAAACACCACTTCATATGCCATACATGTGATATTGTAAGTCCCTGATGGTTTTTGTAACACTCATATTTATATTAGAAGAAAGTGTAATTCTGTGATTAACTCCTTAATAACCCAACTGTTAAAATACTTCAATGATAAACACTTGACATTTGAAATACTGACAGATAGACACACTTTTGCACACACATAAATACCTAAATAATACACAGCTGTTGTCTCAAGCATCTGTGGATGTTTTGAGCTCCTGTAGTTCAGTAGCGTCTTTGGTGCCCTGCTCCAATTTTTTCCGGCCCTTCTGGAAGACAGCAGCAATCTCTTCAAAACTTTTGCCCTTGGTCTCGGGGACCCGGAGATAAATAAACACTGTGAAGCCGAAAAGCAGCGCAGCAAACAGGATGAACACATACGAATCCAACCAAGTCTGAAAATAGAAACGAAAAAGACAGGTGTAAGACTATGTCTGATTTTATGAGTTTATAGTACATAATGTGTTTTCCTTTCTGCCAACCTGTATATATGGAAAGGTCATGCCTATGATGAAGTTGCTGGTCCAGTTGCAGCAGCCAGCCAGAGCGATGGCTGCAGGTCGGGGTCCCTGACTGAACAGTTCAGCAACTATGAACCATGGAATCGGACCAGGACCAATTTCAAAGAAACTCACGAAGAGGAAAATAGCCGACATGCTGACGTAACTCATCCATGGGTAGTCACCCTGTAGGGAAAAGTACATCAGTTATTGTATTTTCACATACTGCATGAGAAAGAGATGGACATACTGGCATGGCATTCTTGAGTCCATTTTGTGCTCTGCTTCACTTGTTGTTGTGCCTGAGCTTTATATGAACTCTTTGCAAACATACAGTTTTTTGTCCTATCTCGGCCTCTTTTAACTAAATTGTCCTATTTAGTGTGACAAATAATTTACATATAGAGATGAGGTACTGGATATATTTTGCTCCATGTATCCTTCCTGCATTTTTTAGCCAACGCATGGCAATGAAGTGAGTAAAGGTGCTATGCTAGCTGACCAAACTCCATGTACTGATGAAGACCATGAGATGCAGTTTAAAGGTCCCCTATTATACTGTTTTTCATCAATGTAGTATAGGTCTCAGGTATATACAAACATGTCTCTGAAGTGTTTGGCTCCAAACACCAAACAGATCGTGCATTGTAGCGTGCCATAAACCACTCTGTTTCAAAAGTGCTGATTCTCTGTATTTGACTTTAGATGAAAATAAGGAGCCACTCCCCACGCCCCTCTCTGAGATATTTGGGTAAGCCCCTGTCACACTGTCCAAAATTGACACCAGGTGGACACACGAATATGGAATTGTGAATTTCGCACGAAGATGGCCCCGAAGTTGGTCAACAACTAAGCAACAGCCGAAGCAAGTACGATGCCTACAGAAGGCCACACGATGGCACCCGAACCACACACGAAAATATGGTCGTAGACTTTACTGATGATTTAGAATGTATCCAGACTCAACGTAAGAGCTTGTGCCTCTTCGGGGGGTGCTAACATTTAAACATACACTTTATTCTTTACTTTCTCCGTCTTTATATGTAGATTAGAAGATATTACTTATCTCCGTCATGTTGTTTCCATAGCAACAACAGCTTCCTGTCAACAGCCTAAACTCGCCTTCAAAATAAAAGCATCTAAATAAAACAGGAAGTTAACCTAAATTACATTTAAGACATATAACTGCAACGAAAGTAACAAAAACAATGTAATATCCTTTTCAGTTTCACAGAACACAAATTGGGTTATTTACATAATATGTTTACATGATTT
>NW_011370515.1:0-4656 GCF_000735185.1 Notothenia coriiceps
AATCACAGGGTAAGGTATGTTTTCCTCCCCCTGTGCTTTCAGTGGCTCCTTAAATGCCTTTTTGGGGGTCTTCCCTTTCCTGTAGTGCATAATATAGGTTCTGTGCATGTAAATGGTCTGCAAAGGCTAACATCTTAAAGTCCCCTCAAGAGGGAGTTTCTCTACCACCCACCCCCTCCTGAAACACCTCCATTGTTTACTAACTTCACATTGTGACTAAATAACACCAAGCTTCTATTGGTCAGTGATCCAACAGGTTGTACGAGATAGGTTAAGGGGCGGGACATCTCTAAGCGGTTGACCAATCTCAACAGAGCCGGCCAGCTAACCAATCAGAGCAGAGTGGGCTCTGGTTTCAGACAGAGGGTGAAAAGAGGTGCTGCAGCACAGGCATGAGAAACATAATGCACCTTTTGAACATTAAAGCATGGAAACATGTCACAGTAGAGGATACAAATATGAACCTGAAAATGACCATAAAAGGGCCCCTTTAATGGGGCAAAAAGCCATGTATTCTGTAGAAAGTATTCTTATCCGATTGTTATTGTATTTTGCAGATTAATTAGATGTGAGATAATATAAATTACAATTACGCACAGTAGGGTACATTACTTCTGACAAACGCTAATATTTTACACATATTGCCTACAGGAAATACCCACACACTAATAGACACATGGCTCACACTCTCTCCTCCCTACAAGCTTGCAGCTAGTTTTACTCTGCTGCCCCAAGGTAATGAACCCAGCCTGCTCTTATAGATTTCACTATCTGGCGCGCAGTGCTGCAGCCAGAGCTGCCAGCCAATGCCTCGCCTGATCTGTAATCTGTCATGTTGAGAAGAAGTCAAACTCACGAGTGATTGGCCTAATGAGGGGAATCATTAACAGTTAAGGGGTATATTAGGTTTCAGTTACCTCATGATACCTATCTTCCTTCTCCTAAGAGGCACTAATGCAAGAAGTTGTAAGACAGTGTAGTGAAGTTAATACTTAATAGGGTAGTACGCTGTCATAAAGGCTTGGGTGAATGGCCAAAGTCTTCGTAAAATATATACATATCTCATAATATAGGTAACATTATATCACGTTAACAGTATATATTACCATGGATTATTTTATAAATGTAATTTAAGAAATGGTTTAAAACAAACATACATTACTTCATCGCGTGAATTTCTTTTCTTTTGTCTGCTTCACATGACACAATGCTTGAGTCAAAATACTGAAAAAGTGTACCATTCCCAAGAACAATCGATTTTTAAGTGTTACAGGTTTAAAGGTTACCATGTGCAAATACATAGAATGACATCAACATTTTTGTCTCCGATTTTTGCTTCTCTCTAAACTTTGCCATCTTTGCCATTTTCTCAGCAGTAGGGGAAGCAAACAAACTGTAATCAAAGACACACAGTAGTAGTCGCACTCTGAAATAGACATATACACCACACAGTCCCACATTTAAATGAGCAGTGGCAGACATTTGGATTTCACGGCGGTGCTGCTGAGAAAATAGTGGAATTTCTCTCTTCAACCTCACAGACAGCACTTTAAACTCCCAGCCTACTTGTTCAGTTTTTCAACAGTTTCTCCGCCTTTTTGTCTGCCACTGAGCGCAGCTGCCTTTGATGGTTGGTGAAAACAGTAGAAAAGAAATAGCGAGAAGCATAGACTCATGTTTTATCCTCCGACACATTCACACGCTCTGCCATGCCGTTGTACACTCCCTGAGATGGGGGACCTCAGCACAGCAGCACTCTGCCGTGGCAACAACTTGGGAAATTCATTTTGCTTGGATCTTGGTTTTGAATGACAGCATGAAGAAGTTGCCTGACACCTCTGCAATGACTTTGTTCAGGGTCAAAGAAATCCTGCTGTGCTTTCCATGTGTGTTGATCACGCGTAAACACCTTGCCATAAGCGTGTACCTGGGGAAATAATACAAACTGTTGTACTTTTTGTTGACTGTGTGTGATTTAGTACATGGGAATGTGTGTTTGTTGGAGCTGTTTACCTTTATGTAGTAGCATGGGAGTTATGCGTTTGCTCTTGTCTCTTTGTATGTTAGCAGGGTGGCAGGAAGTCTCCTTGCAAATGTATTTGAAACTAAAGGTTTGTCGTTGGGCAAAGATCAATTATTTATATTTTATTTTCTTTCCTTCTTTTTTTATTTTAGTTTGATGATCTCTTTCTCAAAGTGAACTTCCTGGAACCTGTTTTATTTCTCTTCGGTACCTCAAGAAATATAACCCTCACCAATGCAGCCTATTTCTTTGAAATAAAGCAGGGCTGTTCAGTAAACCTTGGACATAATAAACCTTCCATTACTGACGAAATTGGAGAAGTGGAGCATCAGAAAGTTTTTTCTTCAGTTTCAGATGAAGCTGCCACTTTAGGATGACTTGGAAGTCCATTGGTAAATACACATATCATCTAACCGCAATGTATTTTCTTGTCATATCCCATGGTAACCCATGTTTGTTTCTGTTTCGACATTATTAATATATGGTAATGATGACCTGCTCCTTCGGTTGGTGCATTGGTTAAAGTGCAACCATAAGGACACCTGAACAGACCTGATTGTGTACATGGGGTTACGTTACGCTAATAAACTACAAAGCCTAAAAGTACGATTGGATTATAAATATTCCATCTGTTCATCTCCTCATGTAACACAAACAGGGTTTTTTGGGTTGTTTTTTTACCACGGTTTTGTACATATTTGATCTTATTTGTGTCGATGCCTCTTCATTGCCTTTTTATCTGCACTTTCCATTTCTTTTAACAAGGCAAATATCCCAGTATCGGGACAAATAGGGATTTCTTATTAGATTCTAAGTGTACTATTTGTTAACCCTAAACATTTGTGTGTGTGTGTGTGTGTGTGTGTGTGTGTGTGTGTGTGTGTGTGTGTGTGTGTGTGTCAGCAGTCATTAGGAGTTTGCAGAAAGTCATTTTGTATTGTTGATGCTGACAAGCTTGTCTGGGAAGGATGGATCACACTCCCTGAGTTCATTTTTAGGACACACCCACACACAACCTCTGTCTAGGCGTATGTGCTTGCACAAGTGTAGTGTAATGTAGTGTCATAGGCTGTTAAACGCACACGCAGCAATTTAAGTTGGCAGAAGCCGTTCTTCACAGAAGTTAAGGGTGTGAGAAGAAGCTGTTCTTCTCATTTGTGTCCTGTTGTTATTCCATCCACATTCCCAATACTACTTCGGCTTTTTATTTTTTTACATTGAACTGTCTATTTTCTTGAGTCTGTAAGACAACTTAAAAGGACCCTATTATGCTCATTTTCAGGATTCATTATTGGATTTAGTGCCTCTACTGTGACATGTCTCCATGCTTTAATGTTCAAAAAGATCTTTCTTTTTCTCATACCGCCTGTGCTGCAGCACCTCTTTCCACCCTCTGTCTGAAACCAGAGCCCAGTCTGCTCTGATTGGTCAGCTGACTCCTCTGTTGCGATTGGTCAACTGCTTAGAGATGTCCCACCCCATAGTCGGTTGGAGCACTAGCCAATAGAAGCACAAGTGTTACATAGGGATGTCACTGAAAAAAAGAAAGTAGTCCAATGGAGGCTTTTCAGGCCGGGGGGGTTGGCGGTGTGGGAGAGAAACTCCTTCTGGAAGGAACCGTGGGATTTTAGCCTTTGCAAACCATTAACATGCACAAAAACCTAAATATCACACTACAGGAAAAGAAAACCCCCAAAAAGCATAATCAAACAAATTCTATGGAAGTTGTAATAGCGACCAGTTGAATATCCAAATTGCAGTAAACCCAATTGGAATACCTGAATGAAGTATTGGTGCTGCACATCAACTAACAGTGTTTACGGAACAATCTTTCTTTGGTACAGATCCTCTTAAAAATCACACCATGATCATGTGAATTATTTTCAAAAATGATCTTTCACTCTAACATCACAAATAATATTCCATTGCAAAAATCAGTCAAAGTGTGCAATGAGTTATTTTTTCCAAATCCTGCAGCCATAATCCTAACTGCAAAATCTCTAGGAGGTGCACTGTTTTCAGATCTACTTGTATGTATAGATCAGAATCAGAAACAGGTTTATTGCCAGGTAGGTTCAGACATATGAGGAATTTGACTTGATGTCATGGTGCAGACGTCTAATACAAAACAAAAAATCTTTAACGACACCGTAATAAAATATAGTTAAATTGCAATAAAATAAAGCAGTCATTTACTGAATGTTTTGTAACACATGCTAACAAAGGCAGCTTACATTTGCAGTAATCTCTGTTCTGTTTTCACAGGCCATCTCCCAGAAACCTGGATTAGTGAAAGACCCCCACCGCTGGCTAGCTGAGACAAAGGTATGATTATTACACGGGATTACAAGGGATTTGTCTAAATAATCAAATATATAATTGAGAAAATGCAAGATGAAGTACTTGGCACGACCTTGAACACCATGTTCATTCCCAGGCCTACACTTTATAGAAGATGAATGAAAGACAATCGCAACAAATCTATAGGTTACTTACGTAACCCCAGTTCTCAGAGTAACATGAAGTGAGATGTCTCACTATGGGATGCGCCTCATCGCGGAGCAAACAGAAGCATCAATCTCATTACGCCAATCCTGATTGGCTGGTGATCTTGACGTCAACGTCAGGGAATC
>NW_011370516.1:0-6907 GCF_000735185.1 Notothenia coriiceps
CTCTCCCTGTATCGCTAATTATTCTCTTCACTCACTCTCCTCTCCGCTTCTCTCAGCCGCGCTCTCGTCTCTTCTTCTGTGTTTCTCTCCCTGTATCGCTCACTCGTCTCTTTCGCCCCCTGTCGGCAGTGGTTAAAATAGAATCGCCCCGTCAAAATTGAAATCCCCTATTAATGTATTGATTATAGGTCCGGGTCCGTATAGGTCGGCGTCCGCGGTCCGCCTGTTGCCGACCTCTGCTCCATAGTGAGCTAACTGTTTCAAGCTTTAGCTAGGTATTTATGACACAGAAATGAGAGGGGTATCAACTAAACGCTTTGCAAAAATACTATTCCTTTGACCTTTAACGGTACCCATTTAAAATGCAGTGCTGATCGCTGGATTGTGCAACAGAAGTGACAAAAATACATAAATCATAAATCCTTTGAGATGTCAAGGTCAAAATAACCCCAATTTTATTTTATTTTTTCTGTGCACCTGGGCATGGATCACAGAGTGCCGCACTCTAATTGACATTAAGAGTCTCATTGGCACGCACTTTTAAATTCAGCGCGGGGTAACATGCCTCAGCCACTAAACATCTGGCACATTTCCGACTCAGCGAGACACAGACAAAATCCTCATTTGGGGTAATTTCCTTCATTGGTCGGGCCTCTGTCCTCTGAGTACGGGTGCATCGAGGATAGCTGAGTTCTTAATGGTGTGTGGAGCCCCCTGGATCCTCACGGCCATTCCAAAGCCCAAAGCGTGAATATTTAAAAACCCCGATATAAGACCTCAGAAGTCTCATCAAGGCAGCGCTGCAGATAGGGGATTCCACTTTGGCATACTCCCCCAGTGCCCTACGCGCCTCCCTGCCTTTCGATATCTCCAATGATGAGCCCTCATGGGTACATTGTTTCTTAAGGGGCATGGTCCTCCCTGATATGGTTGAGTTTAGCCCATTAGCGGTGCAGAATGGCATTAATATCTGACATAGCTCATTTTAATGGCGTCATTTCTGAGCACTGTAAGGACAAGGGCGTTTGCTAGAATGTTTTAAAGTACTAGCCCACGGGTGCTGCAGATGTCCCTAAGAAGCCCACCCATAGTCACATCACCAGAGGCCTGCATTACGATTTTGATACAGTCAACTGTCAGAGGAAAGCTTTAAATATTCTTATTTTCTAATACTTGTCCTTTCACTCTTGATTTCTTCTCCACTCGCTGTGTCTTAATCCCCCTCTTACTGCCTCCCTCCTCTTCAAATTTAGCTTTTTCCATCTGTTTTTCCTTTCTTCTCACTTCCAGTTTTTTTCTTTTTTTTCCTAGTCATTGCTGTCTCTCGCAGTCTATCCATTTGTTCATTCCACTTTACTATATCTTCAGCCCTGTGTGATAAAGTGATCACTCTAGATAGAAAGCTTATGTCTGAGCTGAGGCTGGAATGTCTTCTACAAGCATAAGCCCGACTGAGAAACATATTAAGGACTTAGACCATGATTTTGATAGTCTTGGGGATGAAACAAACAATAATAATGCTATGTCAGACTTTTTGGATGTTTCACCCTGTACCTGCAATATGTGACTTTAGATATATATTCGAATTAACTATGTCAATTGTAATACTGACAATTGACACAGACATGGTACAAGAAAACCACGTTAGTTGAAGTGAGAGGGCAGAAAGCATAGCTATTGAAGAAAAAGCCCTCCTGTAAGTCATCCAATTTCTATGTCAAGGACCTCAAAGATAATGGCATAGTAATTACAAACTTTATAAAAGACATGTTTCATAACATTTAGAAATAAAGATAGAAGTATTTTATATAATAAACTCCACATAATAAAGAGGCCCTTTTGTGCTTTTTGGGGTTTTCCATTCCCTGTAGTGTGTTTATATAGGTTTTTGTGTGTGTAAATGGTTTGCAAAGGCTAAAATCCCAAAGTTCCCTCCAGAGGGAATTTCTGCATGCTCCAAAGGGGGCGGGACCAGCAGCTACTGACCCAGAATCAGCAGTTCTCTAATAGGGTTGAAATAGAGGGATATGAGGGATGTCTGAAATGCATGATCTGTTTGGTATTTTGAGCAAAACACACCATAGACATGTTTTTTATATATTGGTATATGTCTGAGACCCATAATATATGCCTAAAAATAGCATAATAGGATACCTTTTAAGAAAATAGATCGTATAGAAAACATAGAAATACAATATATATATATATAGTTATTTATATATATTTAGAAAAGTTTCAAGGTAGGATTTTAACTAATTTGGCATGATGTATGAAGAAGCAGAATTGATATCAATGTTAATGCAACTTGGAAAACCTATTTACACTTTATAATCATACTCCCAGTATATCTCAAGGCTTGAATATCACAGAAATACAAACTGCAGCCTGCTTTATGTAGATATATTCGAAGCAGATAAACATCAGTCCTCATTATCTCAAAGTATTGCCTGTGTATCATGCCTTAAACACCCCCCCTTCTCCACTAGGCAGATGCAGCGTCAGACAAGGAGCTGTGTGCGGCTCTGCGCATCAAGCTGGACAGGATGAAGGATGAGTGTGATAAGCTGGCAGCACAGCTGAGCACAAAAGACGAGGCACATGCACTTCTTCGCAGAAAGTACCAGCTACTCAAACAGGATCTGGACGACAAAGTAAGCCCCGCCTCCTGGTCTTTTTATAACGTTATATCAGATGACGTGAAACTTCCAATAAGTGAGTATCAGAAAGTTTGAAGTATTTGTGCTGATTCTAATTACTCATGTCAGCTGAAGTCCAAGGACGTTGAAATGAAAGATATCTAAATGGTTCCGCAAATTGTACAGACGTGAGTCATCCGCAGCGGTTATAGCGCTGTCAATCATTTTGACGGACATGTTCTTAGAAATTTCGTCATCATCTCTTAATACCCATCATTTTAATTTACATTTTTGAATGATAAAGTATGATTCATTTCGTATTTCTTTTAATAATTAATATACATACAGCACAAGCTTATAGATATGCGTTTATAGGGGCATGGAGAGAATGTGCAGACACTGATGTGACCTGTTCTAACAGAGTGCACATTGTTACCTTGAAACCTTTTTTGATATCCCTTCCAAGCGCACTCAGACTTTTTTTAAAGATAGTGCAATACAATTAACCACGTTCTTTTTTTATATATTTATGAATGTCTACCATCAAGGACATAGCTTTCCTACCTTCCTTCTCTGCATGAAGATCTATTATATCTGCTTAGGCCACGTGATCATACAGACTTAGGTATGGTTCAAAAGGTTAAGTGCTGCCAGATCAGCACTATTTTTAAAGGGGATTTATCAATATCAATGTTTTACAACCGCAGATGGAGTATTGAACCCCTATTCACATCTCTGACAGGCCCCTGATAAGTTGTATGGCGCTCTTTGGGGATCCATGTATTGATTGTAAATCGGGTGAATGAAGAAAAAGCGGCTCTTATTAATATAACATAGGCAGTTTATTATCCCAGGGACAGGTTAATGATCCACGGTCCCCGGGTAGCACTGATCAGTTGGTTCCTGTGCCTCAGACTTATCGATCGCTGTGTCCTGGTGGGAAACTATTGGCAGTGAGGGCCAGGGAAGGAAAGTTAACTAGGTTTGTTTGTGAAGGAGTACACTGAATGGCTCTCTGAGGCCCAAGGTTTATCTGTTTTTATCAGTGTATAGAGTGGTGAAGTGAAAACACATTTTTGTAGGCTGTCCCGGAGGTTAGCATTGTAAGGGCTCGCTCAATAAAAGCAATGTAATTTTTCCATTGGATTTTGGAATAATTGCAGAAAATAAGATAAGATGTACTTTATTAATCCCAATTTTGGATTTTTTGTTGTTGCAGCAACATAAAACAAGGCATTGCGCATAATAACAAATTAAAAGAGTAGACATTTGTGGCAAACAAATGTTTATGAAAGTGAGCAGGATAATCTCCAGGTATTAACACCACTTTTATAATAGTTGAAGAGTAAATGCAATTGCCAGTAGTAATAAGCTAACGTTAGGGTAGCACAGAACTACATCACGGTTTCATGACTTCATGTCACTACCGCTAAGCTAAAGGCAGTTCATCATTTGGCGTGATGACGTTTAGAATGATCATTTAGTCACTTGTTAGCCACCGGCCACCAGTGGAGTGGAACAACTCAAAAACATTGAGACTATGGAATCAGGGAGTGCTTAAATGCTAACTCTTTTCTGTGTATATGACTCATTCCTGCACCTTCCTTTTAATCCTTTAATTTTACATCTACTGGAATTGATCTTCTAATAATCAAACCTGGATTTTTCAAAGTCATCTTCAAAAAAAACAACTGCAATACTTCTGTCTTGTAAGATTCAAATGATATATCTCCTGACTGCGGTTGCACATTTTCACCCACAATACCCCACTCGGCTCTCTCTCACCCCCTAACACAGGTCAGGTCGGGTGAGCGGAGGCGCGCTTCAGAGTCTGAGCGTGTTAGGCTGGAGGAGAAGGTGTTGCTGATGGAAGCAGACCAAGAGGCAGTCCTTACCTCCATGGGTGAGGAACTGGATGCAGCCTGTCGCAGCCTGGCTAGGAACGGTGAAGACAAACTACAGGTCATTTATTTGATTACATTGTATTTAATTACCTTGAGTTTGTTTAAAGCTGCATTTAGCAATTTCAGCCACTGCAGGGGCTTCAAAAGTACAATATTGACTTGCCGTTTAGCTCCAATAGTCCACAAACTCATTAGAAAACTCAGGTGCTTACTTCATTATTTGTCCGGTCATGCTACGCCAGTTCATTTGCATTCAGTGTGGCTGGAGAAGCGGGACAGTTTGGTAAAGGTGCTGCAGTTTGGTACTATTTGCAACTCTTTTACATGCAGTCATTTTATACAATGTTAAAGTCAATATCTAGTGTCATACTGTATGGCATTTCAATTCATGTGGAGAGTTTGAGATGAATAAGATGAAGCAAAGATAATAGACAAAAGAGACAACAGCCTAAAGTACGTTGTCAGGTGTGTAGTTGTTTAAAAAAAATGGTATTTGTATGTTCAGCACACGCAGCCATATTTTGATTTAAGAGTTAAAGTTAAAAACATATCCCTTAAAATGTACGTCATTATTATAAATTTACAGTGTATATTTTGAATGTATCATTTGGTCTATTAAACATCAAAGAAAAGTAAACATATTTCCATTTTAACTTTAAGTGTCTTGTTTTTGGCAGTTAAATTAATTGAATTTCCCACAATGTAAGACAATAAAATAGAGCAAATTATTTATGAGAACAATCACATTTGAATACTTTTTTTATGGAAAATTATGATAATCAATCTGAATATGATTATTCAATCATCTAATCTCATCAGCTCTATATGACTATATGATGCATACACCCTACATACTGTGATGAAGGCTGTACGGTGGCTTGTGTTCAATCTGAAATTCTTCCATCTCTTATTGATTGAAAGATGTTTGTTCCTTTAATAGTGTGAATATGTTAGAATCAGATAGAGTTGAGGTGCACTGATTGCAATTTTCATGTCTGATTACAATGTTTTTAGTCTGTCATGCTTATGCAGTTTTTTTTCTTTCTGAATACTCTAATTGACAGTATACACAAACTTTGTTATACATTTGCTTTCATGAAAAATGAAGTTCACATTTTTTCTTCATATTAAAAATGACAGTACCTTTTTCTCCCTAATGCTGCGTTCACACCGGACGCGATGCGAATATTCGTATCGCTCAAGTTTCACCGCGGCTTGCAGTTTGTTTTATCCCGTCATTCAAAACAGACATACCGTCGTCGCGCCGCGCATTTGACGGACAGTTGAGGTTGTTTACACTTCCATGCAAGATCGTTTTGGTTATTTCTGTCCTTGACTATGGAGGATATAACAACTATTGCTCCTTTGTACCTTCTGTGGAAGTCCTACAAACGTAGCAACAAACGCCGTTGTTTCTGGGTTCTTATTCTCCACCAAGCCAGCTCCTTTTTGTTGCGGTCCCGGTAGATATACGCCATTGTATCGTAAATCTCCGGGAACCCCCTCAAATCTTTACAACTGATCAACAGCAGGACGTCAGAGGGACGTCAGAGGGAATCCCAACGCTGATTGGCTTTCGTGAGAACGCGTCACGTGAATTTGACGCTCGACGCGGCCCCCTTCAATCGCCTCAGTTGCGTGATTCGCACCGCGTCCACCGCTTCGTGCGCGCCGTCGGAGCGAATTCGCATCTGTCCGCATCTCTGCATTGACTTTACATGTAATCGCGCCGCCCCAAAAAATCGCATCTCGTCCGGTGTGAACGCAGCATTACTAATCTACCGACACAATTTTTCTCTGGTGTCGGAATGTCTCGCGATGTTAGTGAATTCTTAAAAAACAAAACACCATTTCATTCCGGGATAAAATTAGTTGCAACTGCGTTGCTGAGAATTGTAACGGGTAGTATATTACCCACATTTCATTAGTAATGCGTTACATTACTTCGTTACAGCAAAAAGTAATACATTCCTGTAACTCTGTTACTTTTGTAACGCGTTACACACAACACTCTTCTTTATACATCCATGGGTACAACTTCAGATAAAAATGAACACATAATGAAATATGACCCCCGGTTTGATGATTGACAGGTCACAGAAACAATGGGAGCTATCTACCCTTACCCACAATTTAAAGTAATTCACACAGACTATCTCCTCTTTACTCTTCTCTCTGTGTGGAGCAGCAAGTTCAGCCGTCAGAACAAAGTGAAAAACAAACAATGGCATCAAATATTATTAAAATGTCGGGTAGTAATACATTTATTTATTTTCTTCTCAGAGCGTACCAGAATACGTAGTTTATATGTTAGTATTTCAAAAAATCTCCTGGGGGAGAATCCCCCCAGACCCCCTGCTGGGGCTG
>NW_011370517.1:0-4911 GCF_000735185.1 Notothenia coriiceps
AGATAAAAGATACCCTTATTACTTATCGTAGCTGCACAGACAAGATATCCGATTAAAGCTGAGGCTCCACAGATTATTTAGGTATATAGTATCATCACTGAGTGATCCGAACTCGCTACAGGGGAAGCTAACTCAGACATTACAACACGTACCTTTACGTAGCTTTTACAAGAGATCCTCTCACCGTAGCTGTCAATCTGATCAAAAGACTTGTTCAATGGCATTAAAACGAGAAAAAACGCGGCTGAATCGGTTAATCCATAGGTTGATAATGTTTCTGGGTAATAATTTTTTTAATTTATAATCCATAATTCAATTTTTATGTAAAAATCGGAGGGTAAAAGTTAGCCGCTAATGGTAGCCACCAGAGTTATCGCCGCTTCCGGTTTTGGCTATGCGTCAGTCTCACACACACACATTACCAAATAAGGAGTATGTGGGAGTTCCCCTCGATTCCATTGGCTCTGACGGTTAGAAAGAGATGTCAATCAGCAAAATCGAGCAAGGGGGGCCAGAGATAGGTCAAATCCACCCAAATGACCCCAGAAGTGTTTTTTTTTGTGCTAAATCTCTCTAAAAAGGTCAAATTTCACTTGTTTTGCATCAATATTGATACAGGGTACTTATTATATGTTGTAGTTTGGATTCCTAAAGCTTTTAGTCTACTATCCCATCATTCAAGGGTGGTTCAGTGGCGAACCGTGTCTATCACAACTGGACCCCCCCCCCCTTGTTAAAAACAATAAAACGGCATGAATTGCTTTGTTGCATTCATCTAGATCCTCTGTCTCGAGCCAGTTAACTACCGGGCCTATCTAGAGTACCCTGGAACCGAGGGAAACTCTGAAAGGATACGCCGATTGGCTACAAATCAATATATGATTGGTTGATCAAACTGTCAGTCCAAACGTATGCTCTCATTCAGTGCAACGGCCAGGGCATTCTATCAAGGATGTAGAATACCTTGGTTGAAGGATATTCTACCCAGAGACCCAGAAAAAGATCCGATTGGTTGCTTTCTTTTCTAACACAAAACCACTGAAATGCGTAGTGCATGGTCCGAGAGGGACAAACAAATCAACGTAACACTGTAATATTACAGATCAACAACACAGATACGATTCTCATTTATTCATTTTATATACATTTTATTACATTTTATTTATATAATTAAATCTATTTTTTGTTTGTTTTATCTGAGTGTTCCAGGGTATTCTCTGAATACCTTGAAGGCCCTGATGGTTCGCCACTGGGTTTTCACTATAAGTAATATTTTCTTTTTGGACGGACACAATAATTTACATTTTTTTACTTTGTTCAATCTGAATTTACTTTAAAATAAAAACATCTATATTGATTCTGACTCTTCTACATCCAACTCACAGGTATTACCTTGCTTTGAGAAAAAATATTATTAATTTAACCCTTTTAGAAGGGAAGATATGGTCATTTGTTCTGGGAATGTCATTTTCGAGCCTGAGACCTGAAAAACAGGTTCGGGGCAACAATGAAACAAGTGGTGTTGATAAGTGGAATGTATCCTTATTTATACCCCACTGGTGAATATCTGAAGAAGTTATGTGAATTAAAAACAGTGGTTGTTGAGTATCAAAGTACCATAAACATATCGTTTATTTTTCTGCACTATACAGTATTTGTAGAGGGAACTCTTGCTGTTAACTTCCAGGTCGGGCTACAAAAATATGTCATCCTTGCACCACTCAATTATTTAACTATGCAATTTTGGTCTGCAACTGGGCAACAATCTCCATTACACAATAAACGCTTTTGACATATACACCGCTTACCAGAGAGAGCAGGAAACCCAACAAAATTGCTTTGTAACCTAACACAACAGATACATAAGCTACATTCAGCCATCAGAACAATAATTGTGGAATATGTACCCGTCAAAAGAGCTCTGTTGACAAGCAGGCAAAAGCTAGGCTAAGCTAGCTCAGTGAAACATAAATACTACTTATTAAAACTACCTTTATCATACAGTAGCACCAATATACTTGCAATTTCCTTCTTTGGACAGCAGTGCTAGCGTTGCAATGCTGCTAATGATATATGAACAAGTAGATTGATGTTTTAGTTCCTAAAAAAATTATGACCATCAAGTTTCTTATTAACTCCATTGCACATTTTATTTGTTTCAAGCTAGTAAGAAAATGGAAAGGGATCTTGTTTTCTTTTTGACAGTTTGATAATACTTCTTGGAAAAGCAAGTGGGAGGTTTTGGGAATCATTTTCTGCTTTTAATTTGACCTTTGTTGTTTTTTTGCTTTTAACTCATGCACAATGTTCAACTATTCCTAACGTCTTACTTGCTAAACATGTATGTGTGCAAAAAACCTTAAAAAAGGGAATATAAATGTGTTGGTTTTGACAGTGAGGGCAATTTAGCACAGTACCGTAAACCACAAAGAGTGGGCCTCCACATGCAATATGTGCACAGTAGAGAAATACAGTGGGCTTGGCTGGCATGCTTCCAGGCCACTAAAGTACAGTAAGTGTGAGTTAGGGAAAGAAAGAGGGAGCGAGAGTATTCGAGTGGGAGATATAACAGCGCTTGTGTTCAGTGGACGCATTCTTGTACAGTGAGCGTGTGTGTGTTTGTGCTTCACCAGGTGCCTGGAATTCATCTGGACAAACAGGCAATATTTCACTCTTTTGGTCCTTTGTGCTGCTGAGTACTCCACATTTAAGTCAGAAAAGAAAGGAGGAGAAAATGTTAACCTCAGTAAACAATACCACTCTGCCTGGCTGAAGAATTCCCCGACAGCCCGTCATTACATTGTTTCGAATTTATATTTCCCAGCGGTGCAGTTTCCCGACACATTCAGAAACCAAACAAAAGGAATGAGTCACATTTCTCTCAGATTACACTGGTAGCTAATCATTCATTAGTCATTCAAATAGACTCAATCAGCTCGACATAATTGTGCGATCAGTAACAGTAACGCCCCAGGAATGTCCCTGTTATCGTTGCATTTCACTCTGAAGACTGGTGCTGCGATTAACAACCCCACTGGGTGTGTTTATCCTTTTTCACACACACTGCTTAGATTTCTTCTATATCTAGAAATAGCATGATGCATTTAACTCACTGCATGTGTCATTTTATATTTTTCCTTCCAACAGAACAGTTTACGACAAGGGAAGAAACAGATACATATGTTCCTGTTACATATTATAAAATAAGATAGGTGGTTCAAAACAGACATAATGTGAAATACATACTAGAAATACATTAGTATTTCCAATGTAAATTATGCATTATACCTTCTAACCTTTAATGCAAATCCAATGCGAATATTCCATTGGATTTTTGTAAAGGGAACAAGGGCAGTGCTTACTCGAGAAGTAGCATAAGATATACATTTACATTAATGGTGCAGACTGATACAGTAGAAATGATGGCAGATATGTTCCATCTCCAACTCAATGTTCTGTGTTGACCATCTGCATTTCCAAATAATGTTGAACACTAAAAGCCAGCTGTATGGGAAAACGAGAGAGGAGGGAAAGAAAATGAAAGAAGTGTAAGGGAACGGGACAGAAATAGTTGAGGTTGTGTAGGCCGGGCTCTGACCACTGGCATGCATGAGGAAGCAGCCTTCATTCCATAGGCCAGCGGATGGTTGAGACACACTACAGAGCACACAGCTCAGCAGCCCACATGCAAGGCCGCTGGCCTTCCCCACCCTCGGCTATTCTGGGCCCTTCTACCACTGTGGCGGCTTTCACTCAGCTACCACACAAATAAAGCCTGAGAGAGAAAAACATGAGAAATTGAAGCTTCAGGCGTGGAGGGGAGGAGGCGCGTTGTTTACTGTTTTTCTTTATTTTCATTATCTCTTGCCATCATATGGTTTCCGAGCTGATTTATTGGATTGTGGCATCGGCGAAAACAAAGACATTGAGCTGCTGTTTACAATACGCTGGCCATTGCACCACAACAGCCATGTTTAAAGGATAAATCTGGATAAATATTTGTGCTGCTTCTGCTATCAGCTATGATAACATTATAACCACTAAAGTAAGTGTTAGAGAGGGTGACATTGATTCAGCAAAGTCCAACGCGGCATGCAACATGAGCAGTCAGACAATCAGACATAATGAAGTCGATAGTTTAGCCCAGCGTTTCTCAAAGTGTGGGGCACAGAGATGTGATAGGTGGGTCGCGAATGGACGCGATGAACGGGAGATTATTATTATTTATTTTTTAAATACATTTTTTGGACCTCAGGCCGGAATCGAACCTGGGTCCTCGCAACGGCGGTGGACTTTCACAGCGCCGCCGGTGTTTGCGGTGGCGGATGCGGTACCGGCGTTGTGAAAGTCCACGGCCCACCTATGCCAGAGCCAGCGGCCTATCGAAAGCCAAAGGTACCATAATACGCCCGTATGTTCGTCCGTAGTTTCACCAACTTACAGGGAGGCCCGTAAATTGGTGCGAAACTACGGACGAACATACGGGGAGGCCCGTAAGTTGGTGCGAACATACGGGCGTATTTTCGCGCGGTTTTTCATATGATAATGAGCCCCTCCTTCTGATTTCCATAGCCAATGAGTTCAAAGTTTCTGTAACCAATCAGTGAAGAGTAAAGCCAGACCAAAGCAATCTGTAGATGAAAAGTTCCTGAAATTGTGAGGCTGTAAATTGTACGTTATTCCAGATGCATGGGACTATGTATTAATTTGCCTTTCAATATAATAAATATATCAATCAATATATCCTGCCTTCATTGTCTTTTAAAATAAAATCGCCTTACCTTACCTTATCTTACTGAAGTGAAGGGTATTTATGTCTCCTTAAATCACCTTTTAAATGTACTTCTTATAACATGGTGTTGCATATCAAAATGTTCAGTCTCTGGTCTTGCTAGAAATGCAAAGTCACTC
>NW_011370518.1:0-4106 GCF_000735185.1 Notothenia coriiceps
ATTTCACTGTGTGTGCTGTGTGCTCTGCATGTGAGACCATTAAAGAGGGTTTCATCCCTCCCCTATATTATTATTATTATATATTGCAAATATTCCGGTTTGTATTTGTATGATATACTATATATATTGTCCGAAGGAGTTACAGGCATACATAGAGGTTTATCCCCCAACCCCAAAACCCAACAATGCTGTGAGTCATCTACAAGGTAACTTTTGATATAACTATGTGGAAAATACAACTTCCACTGCAGGCAATTGCTATGAAAAACACTGTGTTACCCCACAATGTGTACATGCCCTAGCCCTGCTTATTACTGCATATTAAACCCCTGTGATTTCATGCCACTTTCTTTCCTCCCCCCACTTACCTTAACATAGAGCTGCTGAAACTCCTCCAGGTTGAGGATGCCGGTGGGACAGTCTTTGAGGAAACCTTTGTACCACTGCTTCAGCTCAGCCTCGTTGAACTCGGTGTTCTTGGTCAGGTCGTCCAGAACCTCCGGGGCCAGCTTACTGTTGTGTTTCCCCATGATGCTTCACCTCTCTGGGGGGAGGAGGGCAGAGAGAGAGAGAGAGAGAGAGAGGGTGAGGAGGTGCTAGACAAACCACAGCAACAGCAGCAAAGCCTTGTGTTGTTGAAACAGCACAGGGCTCAGGTGGGACGCATGTAAACAAGGAATTACCTGCGCAGATGCACTCAGAGGAGAGAGGCGTTGTGTTTATGTGGCTTTGTCTGACACAATATACCTCTGATTTGGTTGGACATGTAATCCTACTGTCTAACATGTCTTCTTCTCATATGCCTTGTTTTTTCTCCTGCTGCAATGCAAACACTTACTCATCTATCTATATATATATATGCTTTTTTCGATGAAAACCTTGAAAAGTGAACCTATTTGACTATTAAAGGTTAAAAAACACCACTGACAGATCCGAATTAAATACATTCATTTAGCTTTTCTGGAAGTTCAAACTGAAATGTATGCAGATTATAAAGTTATGAAGCTAGAAAAGCAGAAGTAACTGAGAAATTAAAGGCAGTGCTGTATACAATATATATCGCTGCCATGTCTTTCGAAGACACACTGTGCTCATCATGGAGGGTTTCAAGCCGTTTTTAGACTGGTGTCTTATATCTAGGAATCTTTAAGATATGGCACTCATCAAGACACTTTGGCAAACTCATGCAAAGAACATCCAGACACTCTACGAAGCCATTCAGGTGCTGTACAATTGGACAATTAGCATTTTGTTGTGAAGGCAGCACAACAGTTCAGTTTCCTATTTCCAAGTAAAGAAATACAAATAATCCAGCCTAGATGTTTGAACTAAATCAACAACTCCACAGCTTCCCTTTGTTGATATCAGTTGCCTGCTTTCAGTTGTTTTCGGTGTAAAAGTTCCAATTAGCTGTAACGCTAATCCTGGTAAATGTACATGCACTATAATATATAAAAAAGAAAATCTGCATTTGACAAATGTAATCATCTGTTTGAATGGTGTGTTAACATGTTGAGTTAAAGCAGTTCACATACAAATTGTCCTGCTACAAAAGCTCTATCAATTTTTTTAATGACTCAATTCCTGCGAGCTAAGATCGTAATAGCATCATTGCTTTGTTGGCTAATAAAATGGCCCATTAGCCTGCCTGGCTCCACACCACACACACACACACACACACACACACACACACACACACACACACACACACACACACACACAGCTGAGCACCACTGCATTGCCTTCATGAAGCCACCTCTGTCTGACAGCTTTCACACTTTGACACCAGGTCAAGTCGAGCCTAGCCACCACAAATCCTCCTAAATAGCAGAGAGAGAGTGTAGGGGCAGTTTAGAGGCGGAAATATCACCTAGTGAGTCATCCACAGTAACTAAAATCCAAGTCACTGCAAAGTGCACACATTGTATTCCCATGAGAGAACAGGAGGTGTTGTACAAGAGCTGAGCTTAGAGGAAAAGCAATAAAGCAGAGACAAGACATTCTTTATCTTGCTTTGGAAAGGTCACCTGTGATCTCTCCAAGTTAAAATACAAAATTGAATGTTTTTCTTTGTCAGAGATGAATCCTGCTGTTGTGCGTGCCTGGATGACGAGTGTAAAAGCAGGTGCGTCCAGCTGGGCGTCATCACTGCAGTCCTGAACAATACAAACATCTTCCAACATCGTCATAGCTGGAAATAGCTTAAGTTTTTATCGTGTTTTTAACAGAACCCAGCGTGAGTCAACCATCAAAAAGCAATTGAAAGTGTTTAATTTCCACAAAGGACCGGTTCCCTTCAGAGGAATGACTCACTGTTTTTCCGAGGTAAAGTTATTCTAACAAGCCATTTGTCTAACAGGCAAGCACTCTGATTGTTTGATTTTCAGACAAATAATCTAAAATATCCAAAGGACAACGTGTTGAAGTGAAAACACTTATTTCCAATATGCTGGCGAACAAGAAAATGAAGCACAAGACAATTAATATAAAAAAATAAATAAACAAAAATTCTGATTTTATATTCATGTCACCAAAATAATGGAAAAAACCATTTGATGTCATGTAAATTTCACAAGTTATCCCGTTGCCGAGAAAGGTCTTGTTCTGACTTCAATGAGCTACTCTCGAACTTAACGAGGACAAATCATGCCTGCCCCTCTTTTCACCCTCTGTCTGAAACCAGAGCCCAGTCTGCTCTGATTGGTTAGCTGGCCGGCTCTGTTGTGAACCACCAGAAGATCAAGTACAATATGTTGGAGCGCTAGCCAGTAGAAGTGCAAGTGTTGTGGAGGTAAACAAAGAGTCCAATGGATGGGAATTTAGCCTTTACAGACCATTTACATGTGATGTGTCGGTCGCGAACGAGCCGATTCTTTTGAACTGCTCTTTGGTACGAACGAGGGGAACCGAGTCGTAGCTACTTGGTGAGAGCCGTTCTTTTTATCGTTCAATCGTTGGTCCGCACTCGCTGCCTGCCAAAATCCACTCGCCTTTTAAAAAGCTTGATTTTGTTCCCCAAACGTATTCTGTGAAGACCCCCCCCTACTCTGATTGGTAGGTTTCAGCACGAGGAGTGAGATGGGGTGGGTCTTAATGGAATACGCGAGAGAGAGAAGTCATAACAAGTGGTACAGGACAGGTAGACAAATTGTTTTTCGAATGGAAAATGAGCGCGAAAACGCAGTTGGATGCACTTCAACCAAAACCCAGGCAGTGATAAAGCGCACCATTTGAGAAAGGCAAAATATCCTTTAAAGCAGGGTCAACAAATAATCTCCATCGCCACTTAAAAACACAGTATCTAATATTAAGAGTTGCGTGAATTTAATTTTACTTACTTAACACATACAGAGGGTAAATTCAAAGTAGTACATTTACTGACATGAATGACATGGATATGGCGCCACCTTGTGTCATGTTTACAATGCAGATTATTGACATTAGGTCTGGCAATACAGTCAATCATTATCCTGGTGATTATTTCGCAGACAAACCCCGCCCCCTTTTAAAAAAACGGCTCTTTGGAACGGCTCTTTCAAAGGAACGTAGCCATAAGATCCGGCTCCCTTCAAAGAGCCATAAATCCCACCACTACTTACAACATCCTTTATAACACACTACAGGAAAGGGAGAACCCCAGAAAGCATATTAGGGCCTCTTTAAAGACGTGATGTGTAGGGAGATGCTGTTCAACGACATGGCATCGATGTAAAAAGACAAGACAAAAGATTCCAAAAACATACACACAAATACAGTTGCAAGAAAAAGTATGTGAACCCTTTGGAACTACCTGGATTTCTGCATAAATTGGTCATAAAATGTGTTCTGATCTTCATCTAAGTCACAACAATAGACAAACACAGTCTGCTTAAGCTAAAACCACACAAACAATATGTTTTTATGTTTTTATTGAACACACCATGTAAACATTCACAGTGCAGGGTGGAAAAAGTATGTGAACCCTTGGATTTAATAACTGGTTGACCCTCCTTTGGCAGCAATAACCTCAACCAAACGTTTCCTATAGTTGCATATCAGACCTGCACAACGGTCAGGAGGAATTTTGGACCATTCCTCTTTACAAAACTGTTTCAGTTCAGCAATAT
>NW_011370519.1:0-1557 GCF_000735185.1 Notothenia coriiceps
AAACACACACACACAAACACACACACACACACACACACACACACACACACACACACACACACACACACACACACACACACACACACACACACATGAGAAAGGAATGCCAATACACACAACATCACACACTAACACCAGAACACGCAGGATCTCACTCAAAAACCAAAATTCAACACAAACATTCTTCATAAAATAAGTGTTTTTTCCTTTCAGTGTTACATTACAGGGTCTTTGACATGTGGCATGGAGCTGTGGACAGGGTCATGTGTCTCCATCGAGGGCAGTGGACAGCAGATCGCTCATATTCAAAGACAAATAGCCCGACCGTCACTTCATACCTTCAGCTCCTGCCCAGCGCTTTGAACTGCTTCCTGTGTCATTTCCTGTCCACCAATCAGGGGTCAGGAAAGGTTGATGAGAGGTAACCTGAGCGTGTGAGAATAAGGGAGGCAGTGTATGTTGAGCATATTGAGTGCTTTTATATTAAAATCAATTGAACTTTATTTATTCATTTTTTACTCTGACGTTATTTGATTACATCACACATTGGTTCAAAATACACACATGCATAAACAGGACTTATATGCATGGATAACTGTGTGTGGGGGAAGTTGTGGGTTGCCTTGATCAAGGATACAACGAAAATGTAGGAAAATACACAAGAAGCCTGAACAGGCCTCCTTGAGCTAGAGTCCACACTTGAACCCAAGCCAAGTCCAAGTTCAAGTCAACTGTAGGATAATGCTGTTTCATGAACTTCGATTTTGAATCAGTTGGGATAACATTGTAATCACCAAAAGATCATTTCTGGTGTCTGAAAACACAGTGACATTTGTAAAACAAGAGAGAAAGAAAGTAAGGGGTTAGATGATTGGACATAATGTACACAAGCCAACAAATGTAACTCAATATAGAGCACTTTGAGATAAAGGACTAAAGTCGATACTCTGGTAAGGCATTTCCTTTATTGCCTTAAATGTTTTTCAGAAACATAACAGAAACATAATCTGATTAGTATCTGGTTAGCTAGCTATGCTAACGAATATAAGAAGCTTTTTCTCCAACCAGTGAGGTAAAGGCACATCTTTACATGATCATTATAGTTATAAAAAAATAAGAGAATAAAGTAAACAGGTATAACATACTATATGACAGTAAAAAAAAAAGCTGTTATTAATAAACAAGAATACAGTTTAAAAGGGAAGTGATTTGTAAAATATCCATCCATCCATCCATCCATCTTCTCCCGCTTATCCGTGGTCGGGTCACGGAGGTAGCAGTTCCAGCAGAGAGCCCCAAACTTTCTTTTCCCTGGCCACATCAACCAGCTCTGACTGGGGGATCCCAAGGCGCTCCCAGGCCAGCGAAGAGATATAATCCCTCCATCTGGTTCTAGGTCTACCCCTTGGTCTCTTCCCAGCTGGACGTGCCTGGAACACCTCCCTAGGGAGGCGCCCAGGTGGCATCCTAACTAGGTGCCCGAACCACCTCAACTGGCTCCTTTCGACGCGAAGGAGGAGCGGTTCAACTCCGAGTCCCTCCCGGATGACCGAACTT
>NW_011370520.1:0-2429 GCF_000735185.1 Notothenia coriiceps
TAGTGATGGCAAAATGAAGCTTTGAATGAAGCGTCGAACCACTTGGACAATTGTGTCGGAAATAGGTTCATTTCTCGAAGCTTCAGTTACAGCGACCTCTCCTGGCGAAGTGCAAGGCTGCAGTGGGTTTAACGTATCTTTGCCTTGAAAAATATTCGATACACACACTAAGACTGAATATCATGTTCTATTTGCAATTAAAGATTGATAATTGTGTGTATTGGGTTATTGAGAAGAGACTAGAGAGTGCTGGACATTTTTTGGGCGGAGAGGGCCTTTTATCAGTTATTAAAGTATTGAAGTTGAAAAGCAATGATTAAAAGTTTAACTATTCCGAGCTTTGAACCAGCTGCGCGGAGGATATCGCCGCATCCTGGCCGCCGGCTCTATCCACTAGGCTATCAATTCCTTAGACCATCAGAGTGTTTTTATATTACTCATTGTCTTTTTGTTCACAACTTCTCCACATTTCGAAGTGTTTCACAAGCCAGAACGACCTATTTTTCTTCCTGGCTTGCTCTATAATGATCCAATTCAAATGCAATGCCAACAACAACTCAACAGCAACAATGCAAACTACGACAACAACCCACACATTGCGTATTGTTTAGAGCGCTTATAAAGTGTTGAAGCGCTCAAATTTGAAACTGTTTCAACCTGTCACCTGTCAGAATCGAGACGAGGCAGTGCATTGAATCACCTGATTGGACGGCGAACCAGTGAGTTGATTCATTCAGGAAATGAAGCAGTTGCTGGTTCGGACGTCACATGTCACGTGATTTGAAGCAAGCTTCGAAGCACTGCTTCTATGGAATAGGAAGTCCAGGGTTGAAGCTCCGTTCGAAGCTTCAGTGTCAAACTGCCATCACTACTTAACGGGATACCGATACCGTCCAATCAGGTACCGGTAATTACTTAGTACCGGTTCTCGGTACGCATCCCTAGAAACGAGTCATTAGGAACAGCCTTATATATAACTTACACAAGCTCATCCAAATCTCTGCTCTCAATCAAGAGGGACATCAGGGTCACATGGGGTGAAAAATAGTGCAATTATTTCATGATATTAACGGATACATTTCTGAAAGAGGGACTCACCTCCACCAGGACGTCAAAGACATCAGTAGACCAAAGAGCCAACCAATCACACGGCTCCACCACTTTCTCCAGGTAGTCTGCTGTGAACAACTTCACCTCCGATGGCTTACAGTCTCCTACACACAGACATATATAAATCAATGAGCACTGAGATCAGGAACAGTTATTCTTGTATTGTGTTTGAGTGGGATGTGTCAGAGGGTGTGGTTACCCAGCATGTAGTCCTGGTAGGCCCTGAACCTTTCGTAGAACAGCAGGTGGCTGGTCTGGAAGGTGTCGGGCACATTAGAGTTCCCTCCTGCAGGACGCTCACTCCTCTGCAGCCGAGTGCCCGACTTCTCAGAGTTAAAATGGTCAGTGCCGCTGTCATCGTCACTCTCATCTTCATCCTCCTCTTCATTCAAAAACAGAGCTGTTGGGAGATATCTTAGTTCAATTTTGTAATATTTACATCCCCTGAATAAACCAGCTATGCATGCTAGTCAAGTAATTTGCTAATTCTTTAAGGTAACACTTAAATCATTTTAAGAAAAAAAAAGGGAAAAAATAATACCCTTACTGTGACAAAAGGAAATCTACAAAACAGTATTAATCATTATTCAAATAAATAAAATATGAATTGCACACTAGCCAACATAAGCTAATGTGAAAACTGAATTCCGCTTGTTGGATGAATTGCCTTCTTATAGAACTGCCTTCTCAGGTAAGAATAGAAAAGCCATTTTGTAGTAGACCAGTCTAAAATATAACAAACATAACAGTGCACTGTAGAGAGTACTAAAGATAAGATATTTGAGACATTAAAGATCCTGTGGCCCTGATGCTAACATCTCCCCTGTTTACAGTATCAAAGTGTGTGGTTTCTGTCTCTGAAAGTGAAATGCGCGTTCTATTTGTTCTCCTCCTGGGGCAGGAGGGTGTTTCTTGTAAAAAGCCAATCAAATCAGTTGCTAAATCATAGTAACTATCCACAGATTCATGTGCCTGATGTTTTGGTCAGAACTAGGTCGATTTCTTTCAGTGAATCAGTTCTGCACGACCAAACAATGCACACGTCCCGTGTGTGTGTGTGTGTGTGTGTGTGTGTGTGTGTGTGTGTGTGTGTGTGTGTGTGTGTGTGTGTGTGTGTGTGTGTGTGTGTGTGTGTGTGTGTGTGTGTGTGTGTGAGCAGCCTTTAGGAGCTTATTATAAAGGAGCACTTGGAACAGAAGTTGCATAGTTCAAATGCACGAGCAGCATTAGAATGTTGTTCTGCTAACAGGGGGAACCAGTTCCAGCTGTAGTAGCTTGCCTTATCCCAGATGATATACTACGGCCTTAAATATCGGGGG
>NW_011370521.1:0-2230 GCF_000735185.1 Notothenia coriiceps
CATTTGAGCTGTAACAATTTTGATTCAGATAATTTCACTTTTCTGCATTTCTCCGCTTAGTTCAGCAACACACTTACTTGGTTTTTGTAGCTAAAAGCAGCTACCATTCAGCTAATAAAATATTCAGCTTTTTCTGCATGTTCAGCTAAATTCAGCCACAAATGTTCACATTTTACAGCATTCACATTTTCTGCAGGAAATGCATTTTCTAGTCTGGTATTGACTGTTCATGTGGTGTTCAAAGGTCTTCCATTCACTACATACACACACACACACACACACACACACACACACACACACACACACACACACACACACACACACACACACACACACACACACACACACACACACACACACACACACACACACACACACACACACACACACACACAAATATCGTCCCACAGTGGAACGATCTTCTGTTGTTGAGCTCAGGCTGTCATACCTCACTGTGATTGGCTCAGCTGTTTCAGCAGTGATGAGAGCAGTGATGTGATTGGCTGAGGGCTCTTTAATGAATCACCGCACTTCCTTATCTGTACTCACCTTCACCTGGCTCTCTTGCACTTTACACTGCACTCTGACAGGATTCAAAAAGGGCCGTAAATGTATTTTATGTTAGCCTTTTTCTTACTTTTGATTAACCAGCTGGCTTCACAATAATAATTTACTATTTAATTATAAAGGACAATGTCTCTCTAAGACACGCACCAAAAGCCATATAGACGGAAGGAGAGGGGGGTTGGCGCACATAAAGTGTTTTTTATAAGGCCACAGGTCGGATATGCAATACTGCTCTTCAGGATAAATAAAACTATGAACAGTGATACCTCTAAAAATACCCCAAACTTTAAAAAATTGGTTTTTAATTTACTTTCAGGAATTAAAATGGAGTTTGCTGTTCTAAGATCCAAAGGGTTCCACAGTTTGGGGCAACAGAAACCAGCCTCCCTAGATTTATTGTGACATACTTTACAACAGTGGTTCCCAACAGGGGGTACAGGGACCCCTAGGGGTACTTGAGGGGATTTCAGGGGGTCCGTAGAAAGATTAGGGATTGCAATACTTTTTGATATTTCTGGTGCCTTGACCCCAGAACTATCAAAGCTTAAGAAAGACAAGCAAGCTCAGGGGTCTCATTGAAAGCTCTAGTCTTAACTGCTAGAAGTGAGTCTTCAGATTCATATTTTTCACTCACAATAATAAGTGTAAATGTCAAGTTTAAATGCATTTGTATTAAGGAATATTTTCAGCATGGTGTCCTGCCCCAAGAACTCAAGATCACAACTTATGAAAGACAAGTTCAAGTGTCTTATTGAAAGCTCTAATCTTAACAAAACGTGTTGAAACTGCTAGAAGTGAGTCTTAATATTATTATTATTATGTTTCACTAACAATAAGTGTAAATGCCAAGTTTAAAAGCATTTGTATTAAGGGTGAGTTATACAAGGGATTTTCATCTAAGGAGCAGTTGGGTTAAGTCAAAGTCAGTCAGTCAACTTTATTGTCAATCTTTCAAATCTTGTACTTGAGTAAAAGTAGAAGTACTCAGATCTTGTACTTGAGTAAAAGTAGAAGTACTCAGATCTTGTACTTGAGTAAAAGTAGAAGTACTCAGATCTTGTACTTGAGTAAAAGTAGAAGTACTCAGATCGTGTACTTGAGTAAAAGTAGAAGTACTCAGATCTTGTACTTGAGTAAAAGTAGAAGTACTCAGGTCTTGTACTTGAGTAAAAGTAGAAGTACTCAGGTCTTGTACTTGAGTAAAAGTAGAAGTACACAGATCTTGTACTTGAGTAAAAGTAGAAGTACTCAGGTCTTGTACTTGAGTAAAAGTAGAAGTACACAGATCTTGTACTTGAGTAAAAGTAGAAGTACTCAGATCTTGTACTTGAGTAAAAGTAGAAGTACTCAGATCTTGTACTTGAGTAAAAGTAGAAGTACTCAGATCTTGTACTTGAGTAAAAGTAGAAGTACTCAGATCGTGTACTTGAGTAAAAGTAGAAATACTCAGATCTTGTCCTTGAGTAAAAGTAGAAATACTCAGATCTTGTACTTGAGTAAAAGTAGAAATACTCAGATCTTGTACTTGAGTAAAAGTAGAAGTACTCAGATCTTGTACTTGAGTAAAAGTAGAAGTACTCAGATCTTGTACTTGAGTAAAAGTAGAAGTACTCAGATCTTGTACTTGAGTAAAAGTAGAAGTACCAGAGTGTAGGAATACTCT
>NW_011370522.1:0-7610 GCF_000735185.1 Notothenia coriiceps
GTGTGTGTGTGTGTGTGTGTGTGTGTGTGTGTGTGTGTGTGTGTGTGTGTGTGTGTGTGTGTGTGTGTGAGTCCATCAGGCTGTCCCTGCTGGAACAGATCCTCTGAGGTAAAGGCCATATTTTAATCCCTGGGTCCATCTAATCTCCTCATATTCACATCTCAGATTAACACACACAGACATAGCGGTTTGATGCCTGTCATCATCAGTCGCTGTGTGTGTGTGTGTGTGTGTGTGTGTGTGTGTGTGTGTGTGTGTGTGTGTGTGTGTGTGTGTGTGCGCTACCTCATATCTATATAATCTGGAAAGCAGCATGTTCATGAAGGAACAACAAAGCACAGCTTGGATTCTAGATGTATGTGCATCTCACACTTCCTGGCTGGAGGAAAATTAAAGCTAGAGATTTATCACGTTTCATAATATAACGTTATCCTTGCCAGATTTCGGTTGGTGCATGTGTAACTATAGCAGTCAGGGGGTTTTGGACTATTTTAGTTCTGCAATCATAGGCTTCTGAACTATTTCAAACAGAGCTGCACAGGATTACTGCATCGCCAGTCTGCAGTTTTTTTAAGGTACACCTACACAGCTCTACAGATCCAGGTTGTTATTGTATCCTGGTGCGACTGCGGGGGCTTTTATGTAATAACTAGAAATATAAGCCTGCTGTTTACGTGTAAATCCAGGAATTCCTTTGAGTGATTATTCCTATCTTCCTTTTAGTGTTTTGTGCAGCCCAGATACTGGCACCATATTACTCACATTGTTCTTGGCTGCAGCACAACATCCAATGTGCCAGTCCTCCAGAGACCGTGTTGAAAAGGAATCACTAATCAGGGGCTGGCGAGGACTTGTAGAATAATGCAATGATATAGGAGGTCTATATCATCAGGGCTGTTCGATCAGCAGCACATCTACATCTCTAAGCTCAGCGTGTGGTCCATCTGCTGCATTAGAAACACATGGAACTGACATCTTCTATCTTTACCTCATGTCATGTGTTAACATCGTTTCTTCGGCTAGGACACAACATCACGGAGGAATCGAACATATAATACAATACAATATCAGTTGTTTTGTTCTGATAGGAACAGGCAGAACATTTGGACTCAGATAAAAGGACTTGGAGTCAGACGGTCAAAAATCTTAAGACTCTAGGCTTGACAAAATCCAAGGCCTATTGCAGGTTGAGTTTAATAACAATGATTTGTGACATCATTTGGCCTTAAATCTTGAGGTTCTTCATTTTGATGCCATCATGTTGGGACTTGTTGGGCTTGAATCCAGTTCCTAGTTTGACAACGTTAACTTTGTCGTCTGCCTTTCAGAAAATGTAAATGTGTTCTGATCCTGGAAAATGAGCAATGTAACATTCAAATGTACACGTTAAATCAGTATTCAAACCATATTGCAGTATAGAATAACGTTAAAGAGGGAGAATAGGGCGTGGCCTTTTGCCTCTGTCTTGTTTCTAGTGTTAATGAGTGGAGGACCGTGCAACTTCAGTGTCCTGACTACGACAGATGAAGTGAGAAAGCTTGAAGACGGTGGAGAGCCTCTGCTGCCCCTTCTCCCTCCCTGTGTTTCACTGCTTCAGTTCTCAGTCTTTGATTTAGCAGTGCTCTGAGCTCTGCATCCAGCGAACTGAGCAGCATCTTTCATCTCTTCCCCACTTAGCACACATTCCTTTCATACGCTCTCCGACTGCTTCTTCTCTTGTCAATAATCCTAACCTCTCCGGCCTGATTTTTTCTTTCTGTAGTAGCCCCGAGATGTGAACACTGGCCGTGAATGTAATACAAACCTGGAATATGTTGTCAGCAGTCCTGACTCCATCACAGAGTCCCACAGGCCTCCGCAGTCCAGGGTTCTACACAACGCAGATCACACGTTTCTTTGTGATTCTGAGCTTTCAAACACACTCCCACTGCTAGGAAACAGCCCTGTAGCCAGTCTCAGTTCACACTACCAGAAAAGAGCCAGGGTGATAATAATGAAAAAATTGTGGGTTTAAATGTAGAGTTACTGCCGCATAGAGCGCGCCTGAGGGCCATGTAGAGGGCTTTCCCTCACAACGCCCAGTGGATTGCTTCTTTCCACAAACTAAATAAATAAATCAGAGCCAGGTAGCCAGGAGCAAAGTGTTTGTGGGGGCGACCGACCCTATTTTAAGACACATTATGAGGACAAGTTTTCCTCCTTCTCTTTGATTCATTTTCCTTCCCCACCCTCGCTGTTTTCCCTCATACTCATCCCTCCTTTTCCACTTCAACTCTCTATCTTTTCACCGAATTGCGGCATTGCAAAATGAAATCGTTATTTCTTCATTGTTTGGAATCAGAATCAGAATTGCTTTATTGGTCCCACAGCGGGGACATCTACAGTGTTAAAGCAATAAGTGGCATAGCAGTTAAAAAATGCACGCAATAATAAAGAATAAGCTAAGTTGTTAAATATAGAGAAGAAAAGTGCACATTAGGTGTTACATTACACATTACATTATGGGCGACTGTGGCTGTGAGGGAGTGTGGTCGTCTTTCAACCAGAAGGTTGTGCGTTCGATCCCAGCCCATGCAGTCAACATGTCGATGTATCCTTGGGCAAGATACTTAACCCTGAGTTGCTCCCGATGGCATGGCCAACGGTGTGTGAATGTTAGGTCCTAGAGTAAGGTACACTGCTCTGTATGAATGGGTGTGAATGGGTGAATGACATGTAGTATGTAAAGCGCTTTGAGGGGTCTTAAAGACTGGATAAAGCGCTATATAAGTACAGTCCATTTACCATTTACCATTATACAAATTCTTAACAATGTATGTTTTCACATGAAGGTGATTATTGCACAGGGTCCTCTCAGAGTTTTCCTGCAGAGGTACTGTTTGTCAGAGCGGTAATCTGTTGGCCTAATGCCGCTCATCTTCAAATGTGTTTGTGAAAGTGATTTTGAGATTAAATCCTCCAAAGTTAAATCTTGACATTAGTTACTCTTAAGCTTTGTTCTGCTCAAATGCTTTCTAAACGCCTCAGATCACCAAATAAATATGCTGCGTTCCACTTGAAAAATGGCCTCGGTGTACACAGTAGTCGTCTGCAGCAGCATGAGCTGTGGTATGAATCCATAAAATACAGTACTTGATGCGGGCTGACTCATACATATGGCTCTCCTCTTTATCCAGCTCACAATGATAAGTAGGCCGACAGTAGCTCTGCAGTCCTGAGCTGTGTGTGAATGCTAATGAGGACTCAGAACAATCAGAGCAGCTCTCAGAGCTCCAGCAGTGAGCAGCGCAGCACCAGCATTCTGACACTAATTTAATTTAATCCTGACCTCCTTTCCCCCTCTACAAAGTGAGCGGTGGGGTGTGTGTGGGTTCAAGACCTCTGCGTAAACTTTGTGCATATCCAAGCCATACTTCAGTTCTTACTTTCAGACACTGTTTTGGGTCTTATTGCCCTTTTTCTGTGTCCTTCTGTTTTGCATGAAGGTTAAATTGTGTTTAGCATTGGTTCCATTATTATAAAGGCATAGATAGATAGATAGATAGATAGAGAGAGAGAGAAAGAGAGAGAGAGAGAGATAGATAGACAGAGATATATATATATATATATATATATATAGAGAGAGAGAGAGGTAGATAGAGAGAGAGAGATAGATAGACAGAGAGAGATAGATAGATAAGATATATATATATAGAGAGAGACAGAGAGAGAGAGAGATAGATAGAGAGAGAGAGAGAGAGAGAGAGAGAGAGAGAGAGAGAGAGAGAGAGAGAGAGAGAGAGAGAGAGAGAGAGAGAGATGGATGGATAGAAAATACATATATTCAGAAGAGTGTCTAAGAATACACTCTATAAAACCATTATATCAGAAACAATGCCTGACGTGTTTTGGATGTAATATGGTCTTTGTTTACATTAGGAAGCATGCTCACCTGTACTGGAAAGAGTATGTGTTTAAAAAGCAGGAAATAAAAAGGGACTCACCTTGTGGTAAACCCGCAACAGAAAAAGCATTTGAGCTCCATACTGTTTCAGAAATAATCCTTGATGAGTTTTGGAACATGATATGGTGTGTTTAATCACGGCAGAGTTTAGCTGAGTATCTCGTAGAATTCTGTGCAGGTACAAGCTCCCCCTCCTCTTTTTGTTTTTCAAGCTAAGGACCCAAAATCAGCGTTTCTATAACAGGGCTGAAATAGAGGGATGGGAGGGATTTCTAAAATGCATGATCTGTTTGGTATTTTGAGCAAAACACATCATAGACATGTTTTTATATTTTTTGATATATCTGAGACCTATAATATATTCCTAAAAATAGCATGATAGGAGACCTTTAAAACATGTGCACAGTAGATTTTAATTCAAATGAAAGAAACTTTCATTGTGTTCTTAGTGCACTGCATCATTTGGTAAAACTCATTCCCTCATTCTCTTTGTTATTAGCTGACTCAGCATTTCCCAAGCATTTATAGATGTTTCTAATATTGAACCAAAATCAGCTTTTAGCCCTGATATCAATGTTTCCAATGATTACAGTTAACACTGAAGCAGTTTGCTGGAAAGAGACTTCCTTTTACGATGTCAGGGTGTAGCTCCATCACTCTGTTCTGAGCAACAAGCAGTCAATAGCATCAAATATTTATCCTGGCTCTTCCATCAAAGCTATTGGCTGCCTTTGTCTGTCTTTGCCCCGAGGTAAGCACTCCAATGCCAGGAAGGCGGAGGTGAAGAAAAAGTCTATGATTTTTATTCACCATCTCGATACGTGATCACTTAATACGTATTTGACCTTGTCAGAGCTGAATAAACTTTTTAACTCGGAAACAAGCTTCCAGAACAGAGCCCTCGTTCTGTATTTTGATAGCAATTCACTTCTCAGATAGCTGCGCATTGCTATTATGCCCGGCTTGTTTCTTGTTCCCCTGTCTGCCTTATCATCTGAGTTCCAGCAGTTACATACTGCTAATCTGTTGGCCAGCTCTGTATGGAAGCTAGTGCTGCAGCAGGAAGGAGAGAGAGAGTGACCCAGAGAGTGGATCAGTGGCTCTTCTTCAGGTAGTTGGTAGGACCAAGGGGCGTCAGTGAGGAATCAGGCAGTGAGTGGGTGAAGCTGGGGACAGGGAGGTGACCTTCACTCCCTCAGGTCAAACGCTTCTGTTGTGAGCATTCAAATTTCCCAATATTGTGCCAGACCCAGATCGTATTATTATATTGAGCATTCACACCGGAAACAAAGCACATTTGTTGCGCGTCGTGATAACATGAGATGCATGACATTTAGTTAGAAGCTAATTCGCCCAGGGCACCGCATCTGAAGCGAACGAAGTTGCTAACGCAGCCAGACTTCATTTTTTCAACTCGAGAAAACTGACGTGGAATCAGAACAGTTGCCATTGATACAGTTCCTAATCTTTGTTCAGAAACTAGACAAATATCAGTTTTTATAATGTACAAACCACAGACTGTGTTTGGCATGGCAGCAGAGGTCGCAGTTCAACAAGCGTGCTCTCTCCGGGGTGTGTCTCTGGACATCTTTAGACTGGAATAGTGGGGGCGCGCCCAGTAACTGAACTCGCCTCGCAGGTGCACATGCCAGGACAGAGTACATCTGACTCGAGACAAAACTTGTTCGAATCAGAGTCCAAGTCGGAACGTCAATGTACAAGTGGAGTCAGAGTCATCGTGCGCGAGAATTCACGAGTCCGAGTTCGAGTCCGTGTCAATCAGTGCGCGAGTCCGAGTCGAGTCGAGTCACGAGTCCCGAAAATCTGGTAAACACAAATGATGTCGCGTTCAAATTC
Source organism: Notothenia coriiceps (assembly GCF_000735185.1). Lineage (NCBI taxonomy): Eukaryota > Metazoa > Chordata > Actinopteri > Perciformes > Nototheniidae > Notothenia > Notothenia coriiceps. The sequence continues at coordinate 5,801 of NW_011370522.1, forward strand.
CCACAAGTCTTTGCTTCGGGACCAGTGTGAACTAAGTGCTCTAACAAAACCTTTGTGTAGGCTTGAAAACAAGTTGAAACAAATCGATCCAAAGAAAAGAGAGGAGAACGAAGGGCTTCAGAAACAGAATGCTACACAATCCATTAAAACTGTCTTCAGAGGAACTGATGATCTGCTGGTTGAGCGCTTCAGGCTGGTACAGTTAGTGACTGCTGAGTCTAGAGTCTCCTTCTGCTTCTCCCAGTGCTTTATAAGCTGCTTATTTTGGTCACATGAGTTGTAAAAATAGCATCCTTAGGAGAAGCTCCAACATCTGACTATTTGGGCCATATCCACGTCTCCTGATGATCGTGGACACAACAACAAAACATATTCCATTCTATCTATTACACAGGAAGTCGGCTAGAGGGGACGCTGGCGTGTTTTTCGCCGCTCTTCATGCCGACGCATATTCCTCGTGTCTATCACTCCCTGCCGTAAAAAGGTTTTCACATACACAGCGAAAATATTGTTCTGCTCTGGTTTTGTGTTTCTGCCATCTCGGTTGCTCAGCCGATTTTGTTTGGCTGCTGTTTTGCTCCTAGCCTCTGCCGTCCTGCCATTAGCAAAACGAGCTCACCGTCGTGCTCTGCTATCCGTGGAATCCCCGCTCCGGAATACCCCGACTGGGTTCCTCTCTGCCATGCTCCCAGGACTATCCACGAACCCTCCCTCAGTCCTGCCATCTCAACTGGGGTGTTTTCCATCACCACTGCTGAGGTCCGAGGTCCTGTTTCTACCAGGCTAATGGTGCTAGCTGCTAGCTGGTTCGCTGTTCCTTCCACATGCCCCTCCCCGGAACCTGCGGTCTTCAGACTCTGGCCTGCTTACCACCCCCCGCACCAACCTGCGAACCTTCTGGGACAGAGCCTTCAGTATGGCAGCCCCCACCCTCTGGAACGCTCTCCCTGCGGAGATCCGCAACATCCCCACACTTGACGCCTTCGAAAGGGCCCTCAAATCCCATCTGTTTGCCAAGGCCTTCGGCCCCTAAATGTATTTGTTGTTTTGTCTGTCCGACTGTTTGTCTGAATGCCTTTTGTTTTTGTTATGTTTATTTCTACTCCTGTTTTTCTTTGTAAAGCGACCTTGGGTCTCATGAAAGGCGCTATATAAATCCAAGTTATTATTATTATATGCTTCCAGCCTGAAAATAAAAATAATTTGAGCTTTAACCCTTGTGTTGTGTTCAAAAGCTGTTACCGTTCATGGTGTTCGCGGGTCAATTTTGACACATGATTTATCTCAGTCCAAAACACACAAAAAAATTACTATCATCCAATATTGTTTTAACTACATCATAACTAACTTATTATGCATTCATAACCGTACAATCCTGTTGTAATTTAATGTTATGGCCCAAAACACATTACACCACATATTGCAAAATTCTTTGAGAAAGGTCAAGTTCTCGTGGGGGAAGGGGGGGCAGAGGGAGGGGAAAGCAGGTGCATGTTGCGATGATTGCAAATGATTGTTACAGTGGATGAAGGGGTGGTGTCTAAAGTCAAAGATGAATCTTGATTGTGCCAAATTTGACCTCGAGTCACCCAAAAAAATTCTGCCGGGTCTCCCCGACCCGAACACCAAATTATACACTTTTTTTTTAGAGACCTTCAGACGTGGCAGAAATTGTCAAAATCAGTTTTGTATTGTTTATATAATAGCTGTTTTGAAAGATATCATGAAGCCTTGTTCCGATAAAAAAAACTAGAGCGTAGTTATTATGTAATTTTAACTTGAAACAGGTCACGGGAGACCCGAACACAAC
>NW_011370523.1:0-1180 GCF_000735185.1 Notothenia coriiceps
GGGGGGGGGGGATCCAGTTGTTCGCCACTGCCTTTGAAAGACCCTCCTCCTCAGTCTCCTCTGGTGCCATGTCCAGTTGTTGTCCTGCCTTCACCGCACTGGCATTACCAGTTGAATCACTATTGTGTTACATCATTTCATGTCAGAGAGCTGCAAAGCAGATGTTTATTCATGTGAAAATGCCACGGATTATAGCTTCAACATTATTGGGAATAAATACCTCCAGAGGCATATGATTCCCCCTTGAGATTTGGGAAAATGGAGATGAGGCCGATTCCCCCCACAGGACGTGAATGCCCTATATCGCATTTGCCTTCTCTTGTAGTGGTGTTGAGCGCTTGTGTGTGTGCATGCTTGTCCAACGTGTGTTTGAGTGTGTTCTCAGCTTTACTGACATTTCCTCAATCGTGGTTGACATTTCCAGGGGATTTGAAGATTTGATCCCTTCTATGTTTGAAGAGTTGTGTGCTGCCCTCCTCAAAACACCGGGGGAGACGCTGCAGCAGAGCCTTGGGGGGTCTTAGTCTACAGCATTTGGAGCGGCCCGTTCTCGCTCACCCGGAGTGTGATCAGGAGACGACCTGCACTATACATCGCCTGCCTATTAGAGATGATTGGTTCACTGCTTGGTCTTTTACTTAGTCTTCCTGTTTTCCCCTGAGCTGTGGAGTGGTTCTGCTTCTCCCAACTGAGGCAGAAAAGCTATCACCGAAAGATATGAGAGAGGAAAGTAGATAGAGATGGTGTGGGAGGGAGCGAGAGGGAGGAAGAGAAGGCAAGAAAGTGTGATAGAGAGGGAGGGAGAGATCTGTTTCTCCTGCTACAGGCTGGTTAGTGGAGCGAACTGACACAGACTGACATCTCTCTTCCACGGAGGCCGAGTTAAAAAGAGCCTCACTACTCTTTGTCCATTACTCCCGCTCTCTCTCCAACCTTCCCTCCTCTCACTCTTTCAGTTGTCGTTGTCGTTCTCTCTCTCTCTTTCCCTCCCTCCTTCTCTATCTCCCTCCCTCTCTCTCTCTCTCTCTCTGCGGCTCCCATGTCTTGCTTTTTCTGCCTGGATGGACTCTGCAGCAGTCCTGTCCTAGCCGTGGGCTCAAATTACACCCCACCACCCTGTACTGGCCACACACACACACACACACACACACACACACACACACACACACACACACACACA
>NW_011370524.1:0-1455 GCF_000735185.1 Notothenia coriiceps
CACACACACACACACACACACACACACACACACACACACACACACACAGCCCTGGCCTGGTTGTTCCGTTGTGGAGAGAAAACCACCCTCTCTGCACCGCTGAGCAAAATTAAATGCAGTTTGGAGCTGTTTTTACTTTCAAACCTCCCTAAAAATGTTGTGCACACTGTTCTGTTGTCTCTCCCAAGTATCATTATGTTCATGGTCATATATTTGATACTTGTTGCTGTATGCATTGTTGTATGCACACTGCGTCAATGTTTAGTGAAATGTGCTATATAAAAACAATTGCCGTGCTTTGCCGTAAAAAGATGGAGTATGGGGTAAAATGGCAGTATTATTCACTTGTCTGCAGGACAAAAATGTGTATCATTAAAACTGCTTCGTAATACACTTTTATTATATTTTATTTCCGACTTCAGCATATTCCTGCAGAGACTGATGTGCTGCTCTCAGTGTACAGGTGTAAGGAGTGAATGATTTAAAGAGTTGAATAATTATGTTTTAGTTCAAAAGGATTCATTATTAAAGAATAATTAGACTTCAGTTAGTTTCACGTAATCTTGTGAATTATTGCGTATTGCTCGTGATAAAAAAAAGAAAAGAATTGGTTGCTAAGTAACTTTAAACCAAAGACCATGTATTTCTATTGTTTTATAAGACAGAAAAATCTGATATAATGAATTAGTGAGGCGGTTCCAGGGTTCGGGGCCAGTGCCTGATTGCAAATCAGTTTTGTTTCCAGTGCATCGGCGCTGGAGCCAACATTTTTTAAAATTCTGTCACCAGCTATTTGCCTCGCCGGGGAACCAAGAACATTGGAGACTGGGGAAGAATTAACGTAAGCAACTACATTTCACACAGACTTCTGCCCGATGGGGAGTTTTATATCATGTTTGATAGCATTCTTTAAAAACTTGCCAAAAATATTACAGTTTACTGGCTCAAAATCTTAATATTGATTAGTGAGCTGGCTGTGGTGGTTAGGCTAACATCATCATGTAATACGAGATTAAGTTCTCATCTTTATTTACAGTGCTATTTCGCCAAACAGTGTCAATTATGCATCAGCTGCCGTTAATAATCAGTTTTATAGGTGGAACGTGGCAGCGTACAACTGGAGTGCTCTCCAAATTCGGCTGTACCATAGCAACGATTAACCACGTCACTCTGGAGAGCCGTAGAAAGCTGGAGAAGTCGATCTTACAATTGAATCTAGCTTTGTAAGTTTAATAGCAACATGATGTGGAACTGGGGAACCAGAAAAGCACAAGCAGGGAGCCTAGATGAGAACTGGTTTGGTGGGAAAGGGGTATCTTAGAACTGAGAACCAAACAAGTTGTGTGTGTGTGTGTGTGTGTGTGTGTGTGTGTGTGTGTGTGTGTGTGTGTGTGTGTGTGTGTGTGTGTGTGTGTGTGTGTGTGTGTGTGTGTGTGTGTGTGTGTGTGTGATCTG
>NW_011370525.1:0-2346 GCF_000735185.1 Notothenia coriiceps
GTTAATACACGAGAACACCGCGATAATGTTTGCTCTTCCTCCGTAATGTAGCCTCTTCCTTCAGCTTCATATCCAGAAAACTTGGAATTTGTTTAAATGTGTGTGTTTAAATGTCAAATCAAAGATATATTCTGCACAGAATTCATTGTCAGCTTTATTTTAGGCCTAGCTCAAAAACGTAATGTATATTATTTTGTCTTCATGTGTTGCTTGGTGGTGTAACCCCCCTTTCTGTTTCTGGGTGATGCATTTCATGTCTAAGATGTGAGGTCTATCTTTTTTTCCCTCAGGTGTCCTCAGGTGACATGCCCAGTCATGTGATTTCGTTGGTATATGTATGTCTTGTTATGGTATGGCCCATTGTCATTACTCATGAGTTCGAGTTATGTGGGAGCCAATGGGAGCTGATCCCACAAGGAGGGTCTGAGCTCCCACGGAAGCAGTGAAATCATACATCTGTGGGGGGCGCTACATTACCAACAACCATTATTTTAATCACAAATGCATGTTTCAATTTAATGAGTATTATCTACGTTAACGAGGTAAATAGGCTAAAAGAAAAACATGTTTTCCAAAATAACTACGCATCTCTTGGATGATAATATGCCTGCACTGCACCTCCAAGGTGCGCAATACGTTATTGCACAATCTATGCCTGTGAGCGTGCTGCGCGAGCAGAGATGATGTGTTATGCCTAGTTTAACCTGTTCATATTTAAGTTTGTAGCAAGTAGAGGGCTGCTGCTGTGTGTGATTGCGTGCGTTAGTTTTAAAGACTCCCATAGAGCTCAGTTTATAACTCGAACCCTGTCTGCTCATTTCTAGGACTATTCCACTCCGCAACGATCTCAAACACAACAAGATGTTGAAATTTGACACCTGGACGGATCATACTGTATGACGCTCCGCTCCTATTGACGTAAACAGGAAGAATACAACTTGGGGCGGCAGCTGGATTCATTCTGGGTGCTTTGACCGAACGTGAAGTTAGTTTCAGACGCTCGATATATCCATTCAATCTCAAAAGCCTCATAGATCTACAGGAATTCAGTTTAGATGTGTTTTCTCGCCATGCCTCTTCCTCTGCTCCTTGTGTCTGCCCTGGTTTTTTGCACAGGTATGTATCGCAGTTTGCATATGAATGCTTTAGTGAGCATGGTGTAATGAGGGGATATGAAATCCGTTGAATTTCTTCCCCCCGTACATGCAGTTGAATAACGTCGAATCACTAAAGAAGTGGGGACGAAAAAAGCAATTCTGAGATTGGTTCATTTTTTTTTTAAACGTGATTTAACCGTGGGTGGGAGGGTGTCGAGCTGTTTAGACCTGCCACCGAGACTCAGGGCCGGTTTAACAGGTTTCGAGCCATGGTCCCTCGTAGTGTGCGGCTGCCCCGGGTGTCTGGTGAAAGCGTGCCGTGTTCCGGTGGTGAGCCTTAAGCTAGAAATCCAGCCGTGTGTTAAACCGTGTTTAAAGGGTTTCACTTGGTTTCCCAGGCCAGCGGGGGTTCCCGGTGTCTCCTGGATGTGCGTCCTCTCCCCTCCATTTTATGTATGGTGGTTTAATAATAACGATTGACTATGTTGTAGGCTATATATCTGTCTCTGTGGTTATTTGACATTTTTTTAATTTGCTTCAGTGTATTTTTAAGTAGGCAGCTAGGCTACTTAATAATATGGTCTTTAATAGCCTACTCTGTTACTTACATAAGTAAAAGTATAACCATTAAAATATATTTAAAGTAGGCCTACCAACATTAAAAGTAGGTGTTATGCATTATTTCATTTTGTTTTTTATTCTGTTTTTATACATGAGCATTTTAGTATAGTAGTTTGTAAATGTTGACAAATGACTGAGTGCTAAAATGTATGTAGTGGAGTAAAAAGTACAATATTTGCCTATGAAATGTAGTGAAGAAGTCAAACTTATCATAACATGGACATTTAAAAAGTAAAAACGTGTCAAAAAAGTACAATACTTGAGTAAATGTTAGTACTTTCTATCACTGATGTCATGTGACCCAATGACTCAAAATCAATGCAGAGTTGTATACATTTTGTCAAATGTACTTCACCAGCACTGCTTTTATCATTTTACACTTTATTTTCTAGGAGAAGCCTTGGGTGACATTGTGTCGCTGAAGATCCAAGCCATTGCTGGAGAAACGGTGATTCTGCCCTGCAACGTCAGTGTAAAAGGTGAGGCTGTCATCCCATCAGTGGAGTGGTCCAAGGAGCATCTGTACCCCACCATCGCCTTCCTGTATCGAGATGGCTGTGAGACTTTCGAAGAGAAGAATCCGACCTTCCAATACAGGACAAACCTCTTCCGGAAGGAACTGAAGAGT
>NW_011370526.1:0-2625 GCF_000735185.1 Notothenia coriiceps
CAGTAAAAGTAGTCATTGTGCAGATTGGTCCATTTCAGAATAATATATATATATGTTTTACAATGATTGATCATGAAAGTGTTCTCAAAGCTGCTAAAGGTGCAGCTAGTTTGAATGACTTTGTATACTGCAGGGTAGCTTGTGAATTTACTCCAGGTGGAACTAAAGTCTGATTTAACACTTGATTATATTTCACATCATTCATCCACATCTGTGAAGTAACTAAAGGCATTAAACACATGTAGTGGAGTAGAAGTACACCATGTACCTCTGAATTGTAGTGGAGTAGAAGTACAAAGTAGAAACAATACCCCAAAATTGTTACTTTACACCACTGCACTTATTTCCCAGCATCCTTCACTCTGTCCATCACTGATGTGCTCCTCTCTTTGTTACTCAGGATGCGGTCCGTATGATGGTCACTCAGGCTAACAAGCACCTGGAGGAGCTGCAGGGCTCTCTGGCGCTGGCCAAGAGTTAACCTGAGAGCTGACTCTGATCCTTCTCTGAGGACTCGAGTCATCGGAAGGACCGATGCAGAATGTACACTTCTTCAGCTGGACATCTTTATTTGAAGGATATATTCATGGACGGACCATAGGCATCTTCCTGCAAAACAGCCTGTGTTGAGGACTCTTGTTCCATACCAATAGGATATCCTTGTATTGTGTGTATTAAAGAGGAACTGATGAGATTCAGAATTACCATTGTTTTTTAATACAAAATATGTTTTCTGGCATCATTAACAGAGTGCATTATTCACATCCACAGTTATCCATGTAGAACTAAGCAACATGTATGAGCAGTCACTACATCAACACACAGCAGTAATACTGAAACACAACGCGGAGCTTTCTTCATGCGACATGACACAACTGGTCTTTTACATCGGGACCGTCCTTCACTGGGGCAAGGCATTAGCACGCTGGAACACCAAAAAGTACAAATAGTGAAATCACTATAAACCCAAATCAGGCGTTGTGGCGTTTTCACATAAAACATTAGAATGATTCTCAAACGTTGCTGATATTCTTTCTATCAATCACCAAACAAACAATTACACAACGACTGCCGAGTGTTGTGAGGTTCTTCCTTTACAGGTCATGTTGAGCTTCTATGGAGTCTGGAGAGTGCCAGTGGAATAATGATATACTTTTACAGTGTAAACATACATACATACAGTGGGGCAAAAAAGTATTTAGTCAGCCACCAATTGTGCAAGTTCTCCCACTTAAAAAGATGAGGCCTGTCATTTTTATCCTAGGTATACCTCAAATATGGGATACAAAAGGAGAAAAAAAAAAAATCCAGAAAATCACATTGTCTGATTTTTAAAGAACTTATTTGCAAATTATGGTGGGAAATAAGTATTTGGTCACCTACAAACAAACAAGATTTCTGGCTCTCACAGACCTGTAACTTCTTCTTTAAGAGCCTCCTCTGTCCTCCACTTGTTAACTGTATTAATGGCACCTGTTTGAACTCGTTATCAGTATAAAAGACACCTGTCCACAACCTCAAACAGTCACACTCCAAACTCCACTATGGCCAAGACCAAAGAGCTGTCAAAGGACACCAGAAACAAAATTTTAGACCTGCACCAGGCTGGGAAGACTGAATCTGCAATAGGTAAGCAGCTTGGTGTGAAGAAATCAACTGTGGGAGCAATTATTAGAAAATGGAAGACATACAAGACCACTGATAATCTCCCTCGATCTGGGGCTCCACGCAAGATCTCAGCCCGTGGGGTCAAAATGATCACAAGAACGGTGAGCAAACATCCCAGAACCACACGGGGGACCTAGTCAATGACCTGCAGAGAGCTGGGACCAAAGTAACAAAGGCCATCAGTAACACACCACGCCGCCAGGGACTCAAATCCTGCAGAGCCAGACGTGTCCCCCTGCTTAAGCCAGTCCATGTCCAGGCCCGTCTGAAGTTTGCTAGAGAGCATTTAGATGATCCAGAAGAGGATTGGGAGAATGTCATATGGTCACATGAAACCAAAATAGAACTTTTTGGTAAAAACTCAACAAGACCTGTTTGGAGGAAAAAGAATGCTGAGTTGCATCCAAAGACACCATACTACAAAGAAACAGGACGACTGACCCGTGTAAAGGAAAGAATGAATGGGGCCATGTATCGTGAGATTTTGAGTGACAACCTCCTTCCATCAGCAAGGGCATTGAAGATGAAACGTGGCTCGGTCTTTCAGCATGACAATGATCCCAAACATACCGCCCGGGCAACGAAGGAGTGGCTTCGTAAGAAGCATTTCAAGGTCCTGGAGTGGCCTAGCCAGTCTCCAGATCTCAACCCCATAGAAAATCTTTGGAGGGAGTTGAAAGTCCGTGTTGCCCAGCGACAGCCCCAAAACATCACTGCTCTAGGAGATCTGCATGGAGGAATGGGCCAAAATACCAGCAACAGTGTGTGAAAACCTTGTGAAGACTTACAGAAAACGTTTGACCTCTGTCATTGCCAACAAAGGGTATATAACAAAGTATTGAGATGAACTTTTGTTATTGACCAAATACTTATTTTCCACCATAATTTGCAAATAAATTCTTTAAAAATCAGACAATGTGATTTTCTGGATTTTCTTTTTCTCATTTTCTCTCTCAT
>NW_011370527.1:0-137118 GCF_000735185.1 Notothenia coriiceps
AAAGTAGCACTCGCTGCTCCCTGACTGACAGCACTCTCCACCAATGTCTTAGGATTGCATTGACATATGAGCCAAAAATCACTGCTCTTGTTCAAAACACAAAATGTCCCTTCTCCCATTGAGAAAGTCAGCGATGACAAATCACAAATGAGGTGATAGTAAGCACCTAGTTTACTATAGTAGACGTGTAGTGTAGTATTCATTCATATAGTTACCCGTATCCCTTGTTATGGGTTTGTGCACTGAAGGGTTTGACAGTTCTTTCTGTATTCATTTAAATGCACTTTGTAATGTGTCTGGGTTAAATGTGACCAAAACGTATGATTTTGTTGTTATTACTTGAAAAGTGAAAAAATAGTATTGCTACAGTACTACCTCTTTGTGTTGCATTGGAGCTCTTTAGCTGTTTTTTTGGTATGTGAGGACATTTATTAAGACTGCTATTATTGTATTCAGTAAATGCACTTTGTGATGTGCCTGGTTAAAAAAAAAAAACCTGAATATTTTACTTCTAAAGCAAACAAATGTAATGCTACAACTGTGCACTTTTTTCCAGATTCTGTTAAATGAATGCTAATTTGTTGTGTTTTTATGCACTTTTTGACGTAGGCTACCTTTGTTAGATGAATAATGAATAAAAATTGCATGTTTTTCATCGCAGTAATATGTGTTGGTTTAAAATGTGTCACTACCCGCTTTTTACAGGCCGCTGAATGTCTGTCCCAGCTGAATTTTGTAGTTATAAAATCTGGCCCAACTGAATGTGTAGTTGAATAGCCCTGCCCTAGGTCAACTGCTTAAAGATGTCCCGCCCCATAGCCTATCATGTACAATGTGTTTGAGCGCCAGCCATTTTTTTTTTTAATCACCTTGAATTTCAGGCAGGGCGCGGGGTTCCGTTGGCGGGGCGCAGCGCCCCTCCAAGACAATGGTAGGGGAAACTCTGTAGGCTGCTGTGTATATCGTATTCATACCCCCATACCACTGTTTATTCATCATTCAATTCATTCTATATTTTATTCTGTAGATGTAGATGTACATTACTTTTCACTTTACTGCTTTTTGCACTCCTGGAAGCTAAACTGCATTTCGTTGTTTCAGTACCTGTAATATGTGCAATAACAATAAAGTTGAATCTAATCTTGAGCAGGAACAAATGTATTTACTTAGTAGGCTACATATCTGACATTAACGATTATACACATTTGTGCATTCTTTATAAATGCAAATAAGACCACTGACGGAAGTAGTCTTGAAAAGTAATAAGTGGTTCAGTCTTTTACATGTAGGATTCAACCACCCTTGTATGGATTTGTTTTAAAATGAACAGACACTTGAGTCATTCATGTGTAGTCATATAATAATTGTGGGATTTCTATTGCATCCACTTCATCTCCAGCGAAGAACGTCAACGCAATTTCCGCCATTGCAAACCGAGTCAAGCCGACTCCGAGCTGTCCGACTTCAGGCGAGCTTTTTGAGACCTCCCCCGGCTGCAATCGGCTATTCTCGTCTACTTTCGAGGCGACGCGCAGTTCATCTCAAACAAGCCAATTATGTTACATAACTAAACAAAGGATTCCAATGGAGGCGTTTCGGAGGGGGGGGGGACTTTGGGATTTTAGCCTTTGCCGACCATTTACATGTAGAATAACATAACACACTACAGGAAAGATAAAGCATTATAGGTTTCTTTTATACCAACTAAAGCCATATTTATGAATTCATCTTTAAATTCAATGTCTTTGGGACTTTATGAGGGTCCGCGGGTATGTTAACATTAACTGTGGTAATCAAGTGACAGTAGGATAATCCCTCAGATATTTCTCTGCGTCTTAGTTTGAGATAAAGCTTTGAAAATATATGTTTCTGTAGTATGTAGAATATACAGCATACATAACAAAACACCAAAATTAAACACAAAATATTCCCTTTATTTTTTTTCTACCTTAAGACTACACAGGGTCACTGATGTAGCTCTAAGAGGTATCTACATTTGCATTTTATTTACAGCTTACTTGGATGTCTTCGTATTTACATGATCAAAGAGAAGCGCTAAAAACACAGTGTTGAGAACAAACTAAAACTCAAAATGAGTCCAAAACTTTAGAAAAAGATACAGTCTTATGACGCGACAGTTCTCAGTGCAATATTCCACAATGCAAATATCCTTCATTCATATAATGTTGAACATACATATTTTTTTGGAAACAAAACGTCACTGAATCAACCAGCAGCAGAACAAACAATAACGATGTACTTTGTTTACAGACTGAGACGCTCAATCATGCTCCCACCACCCCGTCCCCTACACACACAAATATTCTGATGGAAAATGATAAGAGAATCATAGTGTGTAGTGGATTGGCATAGTTCAAAAAGTACCAAATTTAAAATCAATGTCACAATTTCCAAAATAGTCTTGATTCCTCTTGAGTAATGACATTTTCCGAATGAGCAGAATTGTCCTTTGCGGTTTCCACTGAGGAGGACACGGACAAATGGGAGCTAGAATGTGTCCATGTGGGTTATTTCCAAGGTTGGCGTGTATGGACGACCTTTAGTCTGTAAACGGGCACTAGTACACCTGCAGGTCTAACGCAGCCAGGGGAGCCAAGTGGAGTCTTATTCCGGAGAATGAAAGCACTCTGGATGCTGACCTGCGGGCAGCCCTTCGGGCAAAGGCAATTTGTTTCTTTCATCTCACCAACAGCACAATGTGAAGCCTCTCCCTCTCAGCAGCTAGTATGTTAGCGTGGTATGTATCACTGATGACAATGGGTAGTCTTTATTTTTAAAAATATTCTCACCCCAAGCTTTACATGATTCGACTTTGTGTTGAGGAATACTGACTTAAGCTCATTCATAAACAAACACTGCCCTTCAAATGCAAATGAAGATCAAATGTAGTCGGTTTCCTGAAACAGACAGTAATTGATTAAACTAAACCACCTTCCATAGTTTATTCCATGTGTTGAAATACCCTTAAGTATTGTTCAAGTACAACAATTAACAATAAAAGGGACAATAGTTCACATTATTTTTTAAATTCACATTTTTTATACTGTTAATTCATATAGCTATTTATAAAACAAAACTAAAATGTAATTCAAACCCATTCCTGTAAAATACCTTTTGTTGTTTAACACAGACATTAATTCCACAGTAGCTTCTTACAGGGATGGCTCTTAGCTATTTTTCATAATCGAGTTGTTTGACCACAGTCAAATAAAAGGGATCAGAGAATAATTTATTCAATGTTTTCCTTTTTTTTCCTATGAAGAAAAAATTCCACTTAAAAAAATAAAATAAACAGAAAATAAAAAGAGTGACCTCGTACCCCTGTGTTGGCCTTACTATAAAATTGAAGCTTGATTAAGCAGTTTACCTTATTTTGTAGTTCATAAAGAAGGCATGGGCATGCACAGTCAGGGAGCTTCAAATGAGTATCAATCGTCCTCTGAAAAAGTACGAGGCATCACACAAATGAAGGTGCTTTGACAAGTTCAGCTGGGGTTTTGATGAAGGGCTCTACCGCCAACAGAAATCTCTCTCATTATTTATGGGTGACTGGGGCTATGAGGGGTTTCAAGTATAAAAAATAAGTGATTAAAAGAGAAGGAATCTCCTTGGCTGAGGCAGAATGGAGCAAGCTTGTGAATAACAATCTGCAAGTCTGGCTGCAGAGTTAGCCGGTGAACATAATGCATTACCAATACTCCTCTCGGGTTTCTTTGAACAGAATCACCAACAGGGACGAGGAAATGGAGTCACAAATATAAGTCACAGACATCGCAAATGTTCATCCTCTAGCAGCCGCACTTGGAGGGCAAAGACTGTTAAAGTATCTTCAAAAGGAGAAGGGCACTCTTCTATTAATACAGTGCAACTGATTGCAACCATGTTTTTTTCCTTTTTTTTCTCTTTTTACAGTATATTAAAAACCAAGTTGAGCACAGTCAAAGGAGAAAAACAAACTGGTGGTCATGTACACAACTGTCTTTGGCAAGAAGTCCCATGTCCTAGATCTGAGACAGTGACTCTGGAGCCTCGTTTTCGTGTCACCTTCGGCCCATTTCGCTCTGTCTCATGAAATGAATGTTGTTGACACTGTCTGCCAGCTCGGGGTACTGGTCCACTGACACCACGTAGTATCCGTCGTAGCCCTGGGCCTTGCCCGAGCCCAGGAGCTGCTGCTTCTCTCCCTCGGTCCAGGTGCGGGACCCCTCCTCTCCGTCCCTCAGTCTCTGGCGCTCCCGGGCCCACGCCTGGGCTACGGACCTCTGCCGGGCCAGCTCCAGCACGCGAGCTTTCTCCTCGTCCACGCTGCTGCCGTAACGCGTGTTCAAACACAGAGCGCCGTACTGCAGCTGGATGTCCGTGATGCGCCTAGTCCTGCCGTTCAGAACAGTGTTGACCTGAGACACGGTCACGTTGACGCCGGTCTCCAGCGTGCGCCGGCCCACCGTCATGCCGATGAGCGACAGGTCTCCCTCCACCGAGCCCAGTTTGATGAAGTAGTGCGTGTCCATCCCGGCGATAGTGAAGTGGAGCTCTTCCAGGTAGAAGGCATCGTTCAGCACTGCTGCCATGCGCCGCCCGTCTTCATTGGCTAAACTGACGATATCTGTGCTGATGCGACCGTCTCGGATAGCGAATTTCACCCCCTTACCGAAGATGGAGCCACCAGAGGCAAAGGTCTTCTTGTCCTCCGTCTGAGGACATCCGGCACTTTTGGCTCTGTAGATCTGACCAAAACGCTCTAGCTTCACAAAGGCCTTCAGCTGCCTCTGAACTTCACACTGAACACCCAGCAAAGACTGCAAAACAAAGAGAACGCGGTTAGTCACGCAGGCCCGCAGCATCTACACACACAGTGAAATGCTTGGTCTGCTAAGCAAGACAAGGATTTGCACAATATCATACAATTGCTTGTAGGAGACGTTCTTCTAGATATTTAATATAACACATTGTAACCTTTATTCAAGGGTGAGGGATTTGAGATGGGAATAACTGGCACTGTCGCTCTGTTTTTCAAAAGATGGATCTATTTTGCTTCATTAACACCTCAAACATTACATTTTCCAAAGCTATGACTATAAACAATTTTTTCTAACAGATATGACTAAGTGAGGTTGATTTGACACCTTTTGTAATATTTACATGTATTACTGTGAAGGAAATGAACAAATAAAAGTGATCCATGTCTAACAAACTGTAAATCACAAGAATAAACAAGTAAGCATCAAATGTTATAAGCAGATTGCATTAAGAACTAGTTTGAGAACGTTTTATCAAGCTGTGGTATAGAAATAAAACAAAAAGGTTTCAACACATTTGTTAACAATAAATTAAAGGGTGTAAAAATAAGGGCTCACAGGTTGTATAGATAGAACACATCACACTGATCCCACATTCTCATTTGATTAAACATCTTTAAAACATGATGTTTTTAAATAATGATGCCAGTGCAACACATATATTATCAACACCAAACAAATCCCTGCTGCTGTAGCACTGTGAATATAGCCAACATAGTCAAGGTAGGGGCAGAGGTGTTTGTTAGCGAGTGCAAATCTTTCTGATCGTTTGTGACAGGCATGATATTTTCAAAAAGGGTGAAATAGCTGCGTTGTGACAGCCATGCTGTGCCAAATATGAAGCAGAAATCTGTTGCTAACTAGTGTGTATATGTATATTTATTTTTATCTTTCCTTTAGGGAATCAACACTTTGTATAGATACCGCATTCCCTTGAGCCAAAATTAATACTTTGTCTTGTGACTTGACAAGAGAAAGCTCCCGGGGAAGGAAAAGAGACATTGAAACGAGGGAAGTGATGTGAAATGGACGCCGGCCAACGCACAGCGAGACAGTCGCCTGAACGCATCTTAGCAGCAATGAAAAGGTTCTCAAACTTTGTTCCTTCTTGCGATCCCTGAAGAGAAGAATCTGTGAGACCAGTCACATCCAAGGTCCTGCTGCCAGATTCTAATTATGTCTCTGCGTTAGAGGGCGGCTACAGGCTGGGGAGTGGGTGGGGCGGGCAAGCGAGGTGCATTCACTGACCTGCATATGTGCCCCGCTCTTTGACGTGACACTGCATCAGATCCTACATGAAGAGGGACAATCTAAGGGGGTGGTGCAGCTGTGCAGAGGGGCCCCTCGGGAGAGATGGCCTGGGGGGACACTTCACACCATGCCACTCCATGTTTGTTTACCGTGCCAACAGTGTGACCCGGTCAGCCGTCCCAGGGGCCGTGGGGGGGGGGGGGGAAGGGGGCAATGTCCTCCACTTTACTGAAACACCCTCATGGGACACACCCAGAGAGGCATCATTCATGTAGTGTGGGGTGCAATCAGCCTCCAGCACAGCCCGAAATGAGAGATCAAGCCTGGTGCAGCAAGAAACCTCATCTGTCTGGCCCCTCACGGCATTTTTCAATCTGTGCACGGATTCAGCAGCATGGCGAAATAGGGGCTTAAATGAAAAGAGATAGAGGAAGGCAGGCAGGCTTCGTGTAAAATGAAATGCCAAGTGTACAGGATGTACCATGTGTAGTTTTAAAGCTATATTCATGCTTCAAAGAACCCTTCATTTAATTAGGCTGGTCTACCCATCTGCGGTGAGGATCAGCGTGGCATTTAAAGGCTCAGATCACCATTTTCCAAGCAGGAATTCTAGATAAGAATATCATGCCTCAGCTCATACACATGGTATAGAAGAATTATCTCAATCTTTCCTTACATATCATTTACAGTATATGCTCCAGGGTATATACTCCCACAAACACGAGGTAAACCTGCAAATAAAGGGTGTTATAAGCCTCAGTTACGTGATTTTTGTTATGTCATGGGTAATTATATACTTAGCTGGGTTGTAGATGAATAATTAGCCTAATGGTATTATGTGTCAAATGAACTTCAGTTTGAGTCACTGAGGGTAAAACATAAGGTTCATTTCATTTATTAGTTATGAAGAGTGCTTCCAAGAAACTCATGGTAAAAATGGAAGCAATCTGTTGCCCTCTCTGAAATTATGGTTAATTACTTTTACTTAAAAGGCTCAATCTGAACCTTCATGACTTTGTTAGCAATTAAAATCTATTAGATAATTGTGAAAAAAAGGCTTGAATTGCATGTTGATAAATGTTTTCTTGGCATTTAAAAATGTTGAATTAATGTGTGAGGTCTGAGGTGAATACTTACATATTTAGAATTGCAACTGCATGTCTAAAAAAACAAGTGTTTCTTTTAATTATTTTTATACGAAACACTATTCCATCATATCTCAGATATTTTAAATTGGAACAGCTAGGGTGTCTGTGGATTAAATTGCATACTCTTTTGCAACTAATTTGTAGACTAGTATCCCAGCTCAGATATACTCAGCAGAGTTTAGGCTCAACACAGAAAAATAAAAAAGGGAAACCAAATGTACCAAAAGTAATGTCACATGAAATAGTTGAGGATTTAAACTTTGAACCATTTACTTGTCTGTGTTTTTAATTCTTATTTTAAATGCCAGTCCAGCAGTGGATACTTTATCAACACAGTCACACATTACTGATTTATCTGTTTGTCATGCCTGGTTGGGGGTGCCTGCTTATTATGGTTGGTTGAACCAGTAGCTTTTAGGCTAACAAATGTTTTATAACAAATACCCACTATGTTAGGGCCGCAGCCAGAGTGTTACTCAACATGAATCTGGCCTCCTGATGGGTGGCATTCACTGTAACCAAACCCAGGACAACAGTGGCCTGTTCAATAATTCAGGTGAGTTGGCGGCAACTTAAAAGGGGCTGATAAACGCGCGAATCAGAGCATGTCTACTACTCTCAGACCTTGGCTAACGGTGTAAGGCTGAGATGAAATCAATGGGCAGTGGTGGAGGGAATGGAGAGTGAATTTCCCTAATGGCATGACAATTACAAGAGCTGTTGAGCCTGACCCCATTCCCCGAGATGAGGACTGGGGGCAGGGGCCCGGCTCACTGGGCTGTGTTCAGGGCCTGATGGCTGGCAGCTCCTCTGGGAGTGTGGCTACACAGAGCATGTCTTCCTGCTAATGATGTTGGAAAGCAGAGTGAGGAGAGGGTGATGTGTGGTAAGGGCGAGAGGTGGGATAGGCTACAGCTTTACCTTACTGCTATCCCACTCCTGTGTCTTGATCTGGGTGCGCACTAACTCGTAGGACGGCTCCATGGCCTCTGTGTTCGGTTTGCGATAGCCGGGGATGACGTTGTATAGTTGGAAGCCGAAGGTCACCAACCAGCTGTTCACATCTGCAGAGGATAGATCAAAACATTAAAGGTTATTATACTCTTTTTCATCAATATATTATAGTTCTCAGTTTTATACAAAACATGACTCTGAAGTGTTTGGCTCGAAATACCAAACAGATCGTGCATTGCAGCATCCCACAATCCCCTCTGTTTCAGCCCTGTTTCAAAAGTGCTGATTCTCTGTCTGTTACTTTAGATGAAAATAAGGAGCCACGCCCCTCTGAGAGATATTTGGTTACAAATAACACAATGGTGCTCGAGGAGGAGATGTAAACGAGATCAAGACAAAAAGAGAGGGGGTATTTTTTCCTGAAACGTTCAGAATCTCTTTACACAGAGGACACACATATTTATGTATAAAAGACATGAGGAAGTGAACTTTATATCAATGATTTACATATACCGCATCTCACTAGGCACAATAATTCTGGCTCTAGAGAAACCATAAAAAAAACTAGGAATTGATTGATTCATTATTAACAGTTGGCATTCTGCGGTCAAGTGGCTGTCTCCTTGAAATACTCGTCCTTCGGCCTGAGCACTTGATTTGTTTGTGAAAGTGGACAAGCGATAATAAACACTCGAGAATGGTGGCAGTGATTCATGTCCACTCCTGCAGGTGCCGCACTAATGACACACAGCTGGGGCCAACAAAAAGCCAAGAGACATCTGAGAGTGTCTGCTATGCTGATAATTATATACTGTAATTTCATGTCATCTCCAAGGCAGCCTTAGACTTAGCACACTAGATATTTTGAAGACTCAGCGGGTTCTTCAGCGATCATTTTTTCCCTAATGAGATGCTGAGGAAAGTGACGTGTCTGGGATTCAAATCCGTGTAATCATCATAATGTGCTTCGTCTAATAGAAGCCACCAGCGCCGTGGTAATAGGTGCTGCTGGAATCCCATGTGATAAGTCGTCATTAATTCTGAAAAATCACAGAGAAGGCTGCAGATATGACTGGAAGGGAAACCTGTTCAATCTGAGCCATGTGTTTCCCGGCCCTTTCTATGTGTTTGTTATGGACAGCAGAATCATTGCTGTGACACTTGGGGGGGAAGTTTGTCACAGATTGGCACTGCCACATTGTTGCACCTGACAAAGCTTTTTTAAATAAGAATTTGTTTGAGGACAATGAAAGGACCCTGATAATTTAATGAAGGGAATGGAAATGTCAGCACCATCAATCACAATTGAGGCAGACCCACTAAAGTATATCTAACAGTCTGCTTAACATTCAAATGCCAGTCAGCCCCTAATGGTGGATTGTGAGGCTGAACGGCTTTCTGTTTGACAGGCGGCTAAATGGCTTTGTTCAGCAGAAAGAAGTAGAGACTTGGACTCCACTTGAACAATAAGTGACTATTTTCCTCTCTGTATCATCTGTAGGAAAATAAAAATAAAAACACATTTGTTGATAGTCAACATACGCATATTGACTAAATATAATGCAGAACGAACATGAGGATTTAATCTCCCATTTGTGAATGAAATCTGGCTGAAGCCGATTGGTTTTACCGTAGTAAAGAGTATTTAAAGACTATCCTTAAAAATGTTGTTTCCCTTCCAGCCAAAGAGGCTGATACAACCAGCCCTGGCTAAGGTTTCTATGGATCTATTGTGCTCCCCTTCTCCACCGGGGTGCTTTCACTGCCATTTACCTCCTCCCTGCCACAAAGCAACACAAAACGATGTGATATTTCTGGGAAGGGACCTGGGTGTTCAACAGCAGAGGGGGCTTTGCCGTACAGCATTGTTCCCTTCGAGCACTTTCAAAGCAATAGCTGCTGGACACACACACACACACACACACACACACACACACACACACACACACACACACACACACACACACACACACACACACACACACACACACACACACACACACACCCTCAGTGTGAGGAAGCTTGTAAAAAGCCTCTAGCACACTGCTTTTCAATTTAATTTTAGCTGGGTCTGTTCTTCCATTTGTGGCTTGTTGTTTAGAATAAAATCCAACAAATTGGACAAAAAAACAACCTAGAATGAGTATTGTTTGCTGAACTGCAAGCAATAGCAATTTCACACATGAATGACTATCCACCCCCTCCACACATGTCATTTTAACACCATAAAAACGTTAAAAGCATCACTGATTGCTAGTAGGACTCACCTGTTACTTGCTAATTACACAACGTTTCTGTAAATAATTAATATACATGTTTTTTTGACATGTTATATTAAGAATTCTTGCTTTTTGGTAAAAAAATTGAAAATGCCTTTAGGTTTGAAAAACTGATATAGTTTTCATCTTGCTATGTTGCAGGGTAGGGCATTTTATATGGATTTAAGACTTTGTAACAAATGTATCATTGTTTACCATCCTCTACAAATCAGGGTTATGAGCATTTTCACGAGTCTATAAACATATATGTGTTAACTGAACTCACCGGTCATGTAGCACTTTATGGCCTTATTGTTGCTGAGAGGATTGTTGTTCTTGAACATGTACAAGTTGAACGGCACAATGTGGTTGCTGTTGAGCCGTTTCCAGATGTCATGGTTAGGTGTTGTCCAGCGGCCGGCGAGGACATCGTAGTCCCGCGTGCCCATGTGGATCAGTCTGCTCAGTGGCTCGTACAGGCCTCCTTGGTAGCCGATAATGAGCTGGAAGCTGTGGTTGGTGTCGAGGTAAACCTCTCCAAACGCTGTGTGGAGGATTTGTTTGATCATGAGGCCTGAGCCACTGAACACAGCCAGAGGTGTGCCTATGTTATCACAAGCTACATAGAACTCATCCCCGCTGCTTAGCTCCATGGCAAACAAGTGTCCCTGTAAGTCGTAGTAGAGCGACGTGATCTCTGAGCTGGAGTGATTGTACATATGGGTGACCCTGGTGGGGCTGGATAGGTCAGCATAGAAGAACTGCAGGTGGTGGCCCGTGCTGCTTCTGCTGGACACCCTCCTGCCCAGGCCATCGTAACGGTATTTGATGTTCCAACCGGCCACTTTGTTGTACACCTTAACCAGCAGGCCCGCTGAGTTGTACTCAAAGTAGTCGTTCCCTCTTTGCTTGAGGAAACCGTCCTCATCCATTCTGTACTGGAAATCTCCCAAGCGAGTGATGCGGTCTCTGATATCATAACGTAGGGGCGTGAGCCGCGCGCTGTTTCCGGGGCTGAGGAGGTGTAAGTTGCCGTTCAAGTCATAGCTGTACCGCCAGAGAGGCTTGTCGTTGATGGAGACCACCTGGAGCTGACCGTCGGCATCATACTCGTATGTGTAGCGTGTGGTGTTGGCGTAAGGCCCGACCTTTAGCTCCTTGGCAACCACTCTACCCATGTTGTCATACTGCACCATCATCCAGTACATGAGCGAGCGAAAGATCTCATACTGGACCTCCTTCACTCGGCCATAGGCATCAAAGTGTTTAGTGTGGGTCATCACTGCTGTGGTGATAATTTGATTGATGTCATAATAGATAACTCCAAATTTGCCGAACTGTTCTGTTTTGCCGGACACATCGTCATAGCGATACAGGTCGATTGGCAGTGGTGTTTCATTAATGACAGCCTGCATGCTAGTGACGCGGAAACTGTTGTCGTAGACATAGTCAAACCTGGCATTGACCATGCCTTCTTCACTGAATCTGAAAATCTGTCTGTCTATCAGCGGGCCGATCTGCCGGTAGCGGATGGTGCAGGTGAAGCCCTCACTCTGCAGGTTGACCGTCTTCAGCATGCCGGCCACCTCGTCGTAGGAGAAACCGATGCGCGTGGTGTCATAGAGGATCTCGAGCAGCTTGGAAAGCTTGCCGTATTTGTAGATGACCCTGCGGCCTGTGCCCAGGTAGGTGGTCTGCAGCAACTGGCCCTCCTCGCTGTAGTCCTGGAGCACTGAAGCGTTACCTTCAGGGGGCCGGTAGGTGTTTCTGTAGTAGCCAATGGAGCGGGAGGTCTCTAGGGTCTGCCGTGCCACGTTGGGCATGGTCACAGAGAATAGTCTGTCGTTCTTGTCAAATTCAAAGATATACTGCCTCTGGCTGTAGAGCAGCAGTACCATGGACTGTAGAAGAGAGGAGGAAACAGTCAGAGCATTATTGGTGGAATTGAAATACAGTAAAAGATTCATTATATTTTGTGTATTTACATTTTTCATAATTAAATTCAAACAGGATATGAGCTCCACTTATTCCAATTACACAAATATTTGGGAATAGTATAAATAAATCATAATACCAAAATGTTACTTTGAATCTATTCCTAACATTACCTACATACTGTGTGCTGTCACTAAATGTAAGTTGGGAATACAAGAAAGTGGGCTGGTATGCCACAAAGGTACAAGAAAATGTTCAAAAGCAATTCCATATTATGCATGCAACTCGGGTTGAGACTGAATCTAATTCCCATCTTGAATGTGGAGTTGTTTTTTATCCCTCTGACATTAAGAATTCTTCCTAAAGCTGGGGTAGGCAGTTTATTTCTGGCATCATGGGGCAAAAGTTCCATAATAACCTTTCAACATTCTCTGATTCAAGTGGTCGGAGAGAAGACTAGACTCCTGCACCTCCTCTTGTCTCTGTTTACGGGCTTTAGAAAATGTAGCCATGACGGGAGAGACCAATCATGCCAAAGGAAATTTCAGAAAGAGGGTGTTCCTATGGGGAAAGCCTGATTCAATGTGGATTATCTTGCAGGAAACATTGCCATTTCAGCAATTGCAAAAACAGCCCTACAATGCAAAGCAATTAGACCAACAGTCTAATATTATAACTAAAGTGTTTCAGAGTGTTGTAAGTGCTAGCTTAAGCATGATGCTAACTGTAGCCAAAGCTTTACCACTCCCACCTCCATTTTCTTGATCTCATGAATGCTTTGCTAATGTTGAATTACAGCATGTCATTTCTAAGGGTTGTACAGGCCCAATGGTTTATAGCCTTAGGACAAAGAGGGCTGAGCTGCAGGATAAAGGCTGTATTTTCACTTATTTCCCTTCGCCTCTACAGCAAGTGCCTACCCTGTAGTAACACTCGAAATATACAATGCTAAAAGGTTATTGTGGAATTTTGCCCATTGCCAAAAATAAACTGCCTCCCCCAGCTTTAAGAGATGAACAAGCTGCTCCGGCAAAATCCATTAGCACCTATCTTGGACCAATAAATAATATCTTTGAATCAGTTCTAAAGCTGTCACAACAAGCTGGGAGTATCTCAGCACTTAGAGGTTGCTGAAACTATTAACAAGATGATTGGCTTCCATTTTCACGTTACATCTAAGATGCAGTGCAGCATCTCTTCACCTTCTCATCAACAATCTTTCCTTCAATTACAGTAGTTAGAAGGAAGTGACATTTTACCGTGTTCTTCTCATCAGAGCTATTTTAGGTTGAGCTCTGCTGCCAGACTGTGGTAACAAAGTACAACATCTGTGGTTCAGCAGACAGGTTTTAATTACATTTTTGCTGATAACTGTGCTGGAGTCTGATAATGCTGCACAAACACTGCTGGAGTTTTAGAAGTTAACTTTGAACTCCTGTTGAAAATCCACCGTTGAAGTTCTTACACAAACACACCTACAGAATTTATCTGTACGACATTTTCCAACTGTTTTATATTACATTTTTATCTCCAAACCATTTAATCATTACTGCAGCACTAAGAAAACGCACCTTCTCAAGGTAAGTGTAAGTCCATGATTTTCCATCAGCGAATATCTGGGAGGTGATTCTTCCATTCTGGTCATACTCCATGCGTACAGACATGGTTCCTCTTTGGATACCTGCCACATGCCCTCCAGGTGAATAGGTCACATTGACTCCATTCAGACGACTGCTTGGCGCCCAGAGAGTGGGCCGGCCAGCCTGGTCGTAATGGATCCGTAATGTAAACTTTCTGTGGTCATCGTAAACCTTTTCGGTCCTGGTGATTCGATCGAAGTCCAAAGAAAGTAGGTTCCTGTTATGAACCTATAGGAAAGAAAGCAGGAAGTTAGAAACAGTACATTCGACCACAGCAGCTCAATCAGGCGGGAATAAACATGTTTGGAAGTTTGAAATGATTGATAGGAATTGTTGCACTTCTGAGGTGAAACCTTTAGAGGAAAGCTATAATCATAATGTAATTATTTTATATTCTTCTTTTCACAGCTTTTAATTACAATGGAGGAGCTGTATCTCAGGGCTGCAGGAGCCATTGAAGTGATGAAATTATAATAATTACCATATTTCTTTGTTTGTGCAAAAGAATTCTGTTGAGTCTAAGTGGGAGTATGCCTATTCATGCAAGAAACATTAGGGCCACATTGATCATTGAATTCATTTCCAGTGCTTACTGAAAAGAATTACCAGGCACACATGACTAGCCATTTCCGTAAATTGGAAAAGAGGAGACAAAAATCAATTATTCTCCTATGTGACTCAGAACATTGTTTCTTCTTTTGAATGTGTGAGGCAGACAGTGACTCTTGGCTTCTCTGTGATCAGAGCAGAAAGACACCTCTCGGAAGAGTTAAGCCTTAAAACCATGTCCAGGTCAACAGAGATGAACTCGCTGCCAGTCAGCTCCTGTGCTGCAGCCACAAAGATCCCCAAACAGCCCGACCAATACACTTCTCAGTCAGCAACCTCTGTGAGCAGAAGCTACAGAGGAGAAAGGAATCAAATCATCAGGAGAAAAGGGCCTTAGATGCAGGTCAGAATACATGCCCACACAAACCACTGATTTAAAAACCATCTGGAAGATGGACATGGATCTTTGGTATTAAATAAAACTAGCCCTCAATTTATTCAGATTATTTTTCTTACTGTAAATAGTTTCTCTTCAGATGTCTTACAGTTTGGCTTGGTAAAACACTTGGCAAAGAAAACTGCTTCTGGCAAATGTCCAACAGAGCCGGTCGCAGGGGGCTTGCTTTTTATCTTACAAAGAAAAACATGCTAAGGCCTCTCATCTGTGAAGGGACGATTACACCATAGGCAATTAATGTCACTGATCCCTTTTTGAGAGGATTACTTTACACTAAAAGCAGTGGTAATTTGAGAATAGGGGGGCTGGGGAACACATTTGTTATGTTCTTATCTACTCTTACTGTTATAACATGTGCATACCAGACGCCACTGGCAAAAATTACATTTGGACAGCATTTAGATTTACCGCCAAGGTTGTTAAAGATAAGTGACTTGATATCAAAGACTGAGACCCCTCCTGCTCCCGCATTGGTAGAATTGTTTCAGACCACTTCATAGGTAGCAGAGGCCAGAATTCTTTCCAACACAATTTTATTTGGATTGCCAACAAGATATAAGGTACAAGAAGAGATCAAGTTCTTCGTGCCAGGATTTGTTTCACCGAAGACTCAACAGGGTGTAAAAAACTCGTAGAGCCGAGATCCCAAGATCCCATGAGAATGGAAACTCACTCAAGAGGAATTATTTTAAATTGGACATTGCCTCTAAAGGGTATTCTCAAAGTAAGTTGCTGTCAGAAGAGAAACTTCTGTACATTAGACCGACAACGTTCAATTTCAAGCTGTTTTTAACATGAAACACTGCAATATCAATGACTTTTGTGTCAAATGAAAAAAATGTATCTGTTGTTTCACAAGTAAAAATGCCTTTCATTAGTTCACATGTTTAATTCAAAACGCACTCTCTCTTCCTCAATAGAATGTTTATTCTCGAACTGCAATCAAAGACAACACATTTTGGTATTTTTATTTATTTCCATCTGGTATCTCTTTTGAACAAACTCTATGATGATACCAAAATGCTAAAACAGAGATTTCAGCTTTGATTCTCTTATGAAATCAAAATTAAAGGGGTTGAAGATGCTTCCTATGGCAGAGTTGTAGCCACAAGGGTGCTCTCATTGCTGTATATTTACAAGGTACTCAGTTTGAGAGCAGGGTTTGTTTCTTTGGAGAGAGAAAGGTCTGTAGCGTTTCGGCAAACATAAATCATGACGGTGGTTGGGAGGGGCTGATCAGCATCAATGAGCCATTTAGCCTTAAGACATGAGAAGCACAATGCAACAAAAACTTGTAGTTCCACAGTGAAACAAATACAGTCTGAGACACACAGGAAGAAAAAGAAAAGCCACAACCCAAACACTTTTGCTTTCTCTCTGTCATCTTCTCTTATTCCTAGCACAACAAAGATCTGTGAAGTCACACTGCCTCTCGTGTTTCTTTTCTCATGCATCTCTGTGCCCCCCCCCCCATCCCCGACACAATGCCACACACTCATCCACCCACCCACGTAATATCACTTGACATGCCACTCAAGGTCGCTCAATGATTCCAGCTCTGTTCATCCCCTCTGTTCTTGCCATTAGGCTGCTCCCATTTCCTATCTCACCCCTGGGGCCATTGTCTGTAACAAACATTAGAAGCTTTCACTTCCAAAGGGACGGCGGGCCATTAAATGAACAGCCAACGACAGACAAAGTGGCACCCCCCTTCATTAGCTGTGTCGCCTTACAGAGACTGTGAAAAGACAACTTAAGCAATGTTTATTTTATTTGTTGTACGAATCTGAGAAAAAGCCAATAAATTAGGGTACATTTTGTTCTAGGTGCTCTTTGTTCCTAATAATGTCTAGTGGGTCATTCTAGATGCTTTATGATTTATTCTTGGATGTAGAATTCTTCATGAAAAAAATACTTGTTGATATTATGTGAGGGAGTGTTTCAGCTCTGCAAAGTTAGCTCACATTTCATTCCAGCAAAGGTGGAGCCAGGTCATTTATTTTTTTCTCAACATGACCCAGGTCTGGCCTCTAGGCTTTTTGACACAGTGCTAATGTTCGCCTGAACCTAGCCTTCAAACTGTGTTCCAGTGAACATGGCTGCCATTCGTTAGCATACACCTACGACTCACACTGAGTAATGCAGAGGGTTTTCAGTCAGGGCTACATTTCACAGTATGTGGAGACATGTGAAGGAAGAGGGTGAAATCCAAGGCCATTTTGAGCGAGATAGAATTTCTCCTCTCAGCCAGCCATCCTTATCACATTGTGGTTTTTTTTTTGTGTGTGTGTGAGCATGAGTCACTCCTTGCAAGGCGGCAAGCTTACCCTTAATCTGCGGCCATACACAGTGACCTGGCCACGAGCCTGCTCCTTCCTCTGCCTCCACTCCACCAGGTTGAGGCCATTGTCGAGGGCCAGTGTTACGTTCCTCTTGCTCACTGTTGGATTGACGGTGCCGGACAGCGAGTGGGGCTCTGTGTGCAGCGACACCTCCATACCATTGGCCAACACCAGCCGCAGCGAGCCATCCAGACCAATGTAATAGCTGTTCCGGACTTGATCTGAGGATGTAGAGATAGGTGGAAACGATTAGGATTAGAAAAAAACAACAAAAAAAACCAATCAGTGCTTCTTGAAGCTGATGTAAGAGGACTACATCTAATATTCATCTCAGCAAGACACAAACATAATGACCTAAAAACGCTGCTCAGCAAAAAGAAAGCCTTTAGCAGCAGTATTTAACTGAACCACTGCGATAATCTTGGGTCTGTGACAACAAAGATCAATAGTGAGATGTTTCACAGCGCCAGTAAAGTAAAGTTTTACAGCTGTTGCAGCAGCCTCGAGGATATGGGGAAATGAAAACTATCAAAGCTGCTGGCTTGCCTGTGGCCACAGAGAAAGGAGGGTGAACACACATACAGTACACACACACACACACGCCCACGCACACACACACACGCCCACGCACACACACACACGCCCACGCACACACGTGGGATAAATCTGAGCCTGTCTGTTACTGTCCCCTAGGTGACGATAGCCTGTGTTGCAGCTCCAGACCAGTGACTAATGTTTTCACTGAGCATCTCATGTACATTCATAAGAGAATGACTCCTTCTAGCCTCCTGTCAGTCGACTGACAGCGACCGGGATGAATATTATTCTCATTAAAAACTGTGGAAAAATAATGGCTTGTCAAACACTACATTAATTAGTTGACTTCATTTAACAGAAAGAAGCATGTGACATGTCAGGTTTAAAAATGTCTTGATTTTGTACAGCAAACAATATAATAAACAGCCCGTGAGAAGATTAGAGTTTAGTATTTTTTTTATAGGATGTGTTGTGCTGCTGAGGCAAGAGAAATGGGCAGAGGAGGCAGGGCGGACCTTGCACTGGCTCTTACCTCGCTAAATCATACAGACACTTCAGGGGTTGACCAGCAGTCTCTGGGGCCGACCCTACCAAAAGGGGGCCACTAAGACCAGATGAAGCTGGAAATACTGCTGAATTGGACAGTTTACAGGAATGCATGCAAACAGTTCGGAATGGGAGGGATTTACCTTTACACTGACACTAAAGGGGCTTTGGATTGCTTTAAACCAAACTAATAATGCAGCAGTACACCTGATGCTAGGGCTCAACATTTTGAGTTATCAATAAGGATGTTGAACTGTAAGATCACAATGAGCCTATTTGGTTAATACAATTAGCTAATAAAGCAACAGTTAGTTATAATTAGCTCATAAAAGGTCATTTTTAAAGACAATTACACTATAACTTCTTAGAATATTTAAGTAATCAGATACATATAATGACAATGTGATTAACAACCATGAGGTGTGTTGAAGCGCACAAAGAAAAGGACAAAAACAACCAGATGAGCAGAAAGGAATCATGAAGGCAGTGCATTCATGTGTTATGTGATCACCCAGTTGCAGGGCTTACAAAGCAGACAATAGTGAATTAATTAACAGCAGAGTTCCTGGCGCCGCTCCTCTCACCAGCAGATGTCTAGGACAAGGTCACAACGCGGAGGTGACCACTCCATTGAGCAACGGTGAGAAACCAGAGATTGTCATCTCCTGTTTCGGTTTTGCAGTGAGTCAGTGAGTGGAGCACACTTTTAAATGTTGAATCAAATGTTAGAGGGGGAAAAGGTGTAGGTGGCGCAGCACTTTGAGGAATGAAGGTAGAAAAGTTCAAAGCTATCAACGGGTACAAAACATGATATTGGAATCTATAAATGTTTAAGACAAATCAGGTGAACTAAGACACAACGTTAGTCCACCCTCTGCCTGCTTCTCTCTTATTCAACCTGGAACATTTTGTATGGGCCCCCAGCATTGTGCCTTATGAAATGTGTGTCATGACAGAAAGTCAATATATAGTGTGTTTCCATTTGATTAAATGAAAGTCGCACTATAATAGATCAAATAAATGAAATCTGTCAAGTAGGGTTGCCTTTGACCAAATATCTTTTTAGTAAACCAGTAGTCGACAATTACTACTGGTTTACTTTATGATAAATAATGTTAATCATTTTATTGGCTTTACTGGTTTTGGTTTCAAGGTTGAGAAAATACGTTATGAGTAACATCTTGGCACAAATGTATAGGTGCATTAAGCCCTGATCATGAATTTGAAACTTTAAATAAATGTTTTCTGAGGTCAGAATTATTCTATATTATCTATCTAAATATAAGGATATTAGGCTAGGGCTGACTCACTGTCACTCACTGCTGCTTTTTCCTTCAATCCCATTCACTTGAAACTTGTTGTCAGATGAGCTCCGTGTCAATTAAGCCGGCTGAGATGTGGAAGGCACATTTTTGCTTGCACAGTTTTCCTTTCACCTTCTCATGGTCGTCCTTTACACGCTCTGAATGATCCCACACTTTGCATTTCTGCCCGACACATGAACCAGGCGCAGCTCCCCAATAAAGTGTGAGGTGTTTTCCGGCTGACGACAAAATACAAAAAAGTTGTTTTCTGAAACTAATGAGAAATTGGTTGACTAAGACTTTTTTAGCCGGCAAAGGTTCAGTTCACTTTTAGTGGTCCAACCCTAGAGTCGAGACATGCTGTTGTGGTTATTTAAGATAGCACAGGGACAGTTTTTTGTTGGACCGACACACCTTCTGAGTCAAGAATAGTTGATATATATTACCAATGAATGAATAATAACTTTATAGAGAGGTATCTGACTGAGAATGTGGTTTTGGCACTTTGTTTAACACAAAATACCTTTAAGTTACCGGTTCCATTTGTGAACTACAGTAAAAGACACTTACCCTGCATGAGTGTGTAGAAGGTGCCGGAGGCTGACAGGTTGGTGGTGATGGTGATATCTTCTTTGTTGGAGCCTTCTGTCTGGATGCGGATGGAGCTGTCGGAGTCTGTGCGGTAGCTGCTCACTCGGCCCGTGGGGTAAGTGACATTAGTCAGACGCCCGTAAATGTCATACCTACAAAGAAACACATTAATGTGAGCCAGAGAAGGCAAAGGGAGGGCATGTTGTTTGTGACTGTGTATAAACAGTCACTGCAGCAGAATCATAAACAGGGCTGTCATGAGACATTTTCTGAGCCTTGTTGAGACCTTTTAAATCATAAGGAAGCAATCAGCTGCAGGTAGGGTAAGCATACAGTACATGCATGCAGCAACATAAATGTGACTAATGTTGAGTTGCTTTCAAGGATATACTGTCTCAGTGGCAATTACAAGTAGGAAATGGGTGTCCAATATTTTCCTCTTTATGTCACAAATTGTAGAAATGTGTCAACACAGGCAGTAAACACTGCAGTCAAATCTTCAATGGTGGCAGTCTGAGGTAATAAAACTCAGAACCATCAGCTTTAATCACTGAAGCACAACCAACACAACTTCTAAAATGTGAGCAAAGTCCACAGCAGTTAGCGTTTCATGAATAAAAAGTAGGTGCACCAACAAGCGAAACAACCTTTTTAGCTTTTGCTTGAGGATGGGAATGTGCCATCAATACAAATGCTTCTCAGTTTGTAAATAACTTTCAAATGCTGGAAGCACATTTAAAAAAAAACCTGAACCTTTGACAAGGAAAAACTGTCATGGCCAAGATGAGAAAGCACACACCTTTTCACATTTGGAATTGTGTTTATTAGTTTAAAAGATTAGGGATATCACCCTAATCTCATTATACAGTCTATGAAATAGGAGCAGTGAGGTGAGACTCCTCCAAGAGATGCAGCATCTCCCCTGCCTACAAATCAGTCAGTTCATCACATACAGGAACATGAGTGGCCAGATTGTTTCATTTCGCTCAGAGAGCACATCAGCATAGAACAATTTGAAATCTTTCAGATTGCCAGTGTTCCAGAATAGGTGTGAGTGAACGGTACATTACTTAAAATGAAGACTTTTATCTGCGCACTGAATACAGATTGGAAAGCCCTCTTCAATGTTGCTGCCTGCCATAATAAAGCCTCTAATAAATGAGACGGCGGGTGCTGGTTTACGGATATTTCCTCAGCGCTGCCATCTCAAATATCCAATATGGAAAGGAAGAGTGGGAGAGGAATCATCTCCTAGAGATAAATGTTATCTGATCTCAACTGCACTAGGGACCGGGACTCATAGATGCATTACAACCCAAAGTCTTACCACTTTAGGAAATACTAAATAGCAGAGTAATTCATATCTTAAACGTTTGATTTCTTCTGATATTGCTTATATTTTATCAAGCAAGATATTCTCCCTGTGTTCATCTCACAGAAGTTGCACATTATCTGTGCTGAACCACTTTTAACTGTTCACTTCATTGGACAAAGAGTTCGCTCTTGTTTTCCTTAACCTCTGCACAAAAGACAGAGTCCACAAGACAGAAATTTCATTCCAGAGCGACGCTGCCATCCCCAGTTTGATCACTGACCCAAACTCTCTCTGTCTCAATTAGGCCCTAGAGCTAGAGCAATTCCTCGGGCATCACCGCTGAGCTCTAATGGCTCTGGCCTGCTTCAACTCAGCTGCCTATTAGCTTGCTTTCTCTGTACAAGAGGGGCATGCAGGGGCAGGCTACTCAGCAGAAGGAGAGGACTGCTTTCCAACTGGATGGCCACAAGTCCATTCAGATTGCATCACCTCAGTGTCACATGCTAGCTCTATGACCTTTCACGCTGGGGCCCAACAATAGCCCGGACTCTTCATATCAGCGTCGCCTCTGGCAAACCTAGCTTCAGTCTAACGCTGAATTCTTCCTCTTGCTGCGTGAGAATTTCAAAACACATGTGGCTAATGACTGTACAAATGAAATAAGGGCAACAGCCTTGTGATTGATTCAAAACAACTTGTTTTACATGATTTAGCTGCTACAATTGATGTATAATCAAGCCAAGAATATTTGCTTGGACCCAGCGACTACAGTAGATGCATTACTGGCCTGTTAATTAGAGGGCCAAGAGAATAATTAGGCATCCTTCAGAATTCTGCATGATTTACTAGATTTACGGCATGCCTCAAGCATGAGCACTTATCATACAACAAAAACATTAGGAGGTCAGCGGAGCATCTGCGTATACAGTAAGCGACAGAGAAAATGAGGTTGCCAAGGGTTACAGCAGAAAGACATTATAGCAGCGGTCTTTCTTTCACAAGACAGTCCCTTTGTGTTTAGTTTCTGCATTCAGCATAATTGATTTTACCGTATAGGCTGCAGGACGTAAGTACATATTCATTAATATTGGTAAAAATGTTTAGCAGTGCACTTTGCTTAGCAGAGATGAATGCTCATTCTGATGATGGCAAATTAAGGTTTATCCCCTCAGGTATGGGGTGACCTTCAATGCTTCTTATTGAAGAAAAACCAACACTCTTTATTGGGTTTAATTTAAACATGGATGATGCTCATACTGTAGGTAACATGATGTCATTGTTTCATTCGAAAGAGAGAAACAGGAATAATTCCTTTTCTTTATTTTAACGTTAGATAGTTCTAAATAAAATATGCATGTTTTTGAGATAGCGTAGGTTGTAATGCCGTCATGTGCGTCTGTTGTTGGTACAATAATTTAGCAGTAAATGGAGGAAACAAGCCTCTAGCAATACATTGCATTTACTACCGGCTAAAATACCACGCAGTGTTTCATATTTACAACATTTAAAATACATACTTTAGTTCTTTCATTACAGATCTTGATGATGATAGTACCATTTTAGAATGATATGTATGCACATTATCCCTATTTCTAAAAGTTCTTTGATGTTACTAAATACAATTCAAACAGCTTGCAAATGCTGAAATTGTTTTGGTCCTTAGGTATAGGTAAGGTTGGTGAGGAATTTAGGAAATCCTGAACACCCATAATTTGTATTTCATCTTTAAAAAAGCTTTTGAAGGCTGGACATCTTGGAAGCTAAGAGTATGGGACAGTATTATTTGTACTGTACTGCACAACAGTCTTGCATTGTGCTTTGAACAGCCTAGATTCCAGTTTCCTAGATTTCGTGCTTTGCTTGACCTCCCTAGGTTGTGGCTCTAGACTCTTTTTACAGACCTTTAGTTTTTGTGTATATTTAATTCATCCTAGGGATTGACATGCTGATTATCTATCAGCTGGCAGTGTGTTTTATGTTTGTTATTTTGTCCCATCTATTTGTTCATTTTGTCTTGTAAAAAAGGAAATAAATCATAAATAAAATATGTTTGTCTTTTCTCTAAATAAGGCAACTTTACTTTGAGTCTATTCTTAACCCTGATACTAACATCAGACATTTCACAGGAAGTCAAAGAGAAATAATTCAGAATACCAACCACCCACTTGGTTTGTCGAAGCCGTAGGCAATTCCCTGTACTCTGAGAAATGCCTATGCAACCGTCTCCGGGGGACGACCAAATCAAACACAGGTGATAAATGTCTGCTCAGATTAAACAGAGCGCCGGATTATGTGTCAGAGTGTTATATTCCTCAAGCGAGGATGTCTGACCAGATGAATCACACTTTTTGGAATGACATCCAGTTAGCACAGTATCCCTGGGTACAGTATATTAAGCGAAGGGGCAGATTGCTCCATAGAAACCACAAGAACATGAAATCCTATGTCTTCGGTTGTTCTCTCACAATAAGTGGTGTGCCTCAATCAATTACTACCTCTGGCAATTCTATTATGCCTATATTGCCGGGCCTTGTCACAGTCCTACGGGTAAATGTGCCTTCCAGCAGATATATGTTGTTCCAGTGCCTAACAACTCCAAACAAGCAATGGTCTGCAGTCTGTCACTGCAAGCATGGGTGCAGATGAGTAACACATCATCCAGTAATCCTATTTGCTATGAGAACAGCAAATAGGATTACACCAATATTTCCACATGCCTTGTATTGTAAGTGAAATAGACATAAGAAGGTAGATCATGTGCCCAAATACCAAACTCAGATGTCAAAAAGCACTTCAACTCTAAATATACACTCAAACCTACCATACATATAGAGACAGATTTCTGTTCAGATATTACAACTCTATATTGAATTTAACAGA
Source organism: Notothenia coriiceps (assembly GCF_000735185.1). Classification (NCBI taxonomy): domain Eukaryota; kingdom Metazoa; phylum Chordata; class Actinopteri; order Perciformes; family Nototheniidae; genus Notothenia; species Notothenia coriiceps. The sequence continues at coordinate 24,528 of NW_011370527.1, forward strand.
TCTATTAAGTTGCTCTGTGGGGTGAATCTATTATCAGCTCAACTGGCAACCAGACTCTCAAAAGATTATTACAGTGTTTTACAATGTTTCTTAATATTACTTACTCAAAGAAAGTTGTCCATCCATTTTCATTCGTCTTAGTTGCAAGGAGTCCTGAGCTTCCGTGGTAGGTCATCACAGCCAGCTCTTGACCCTGTGCAGCCACTGATTTAAGGGCATTGTTTGTGCCAATGGTGAACCAGAATGTCTGCCCATCGGGGGCCATCAGCCACAGAGGCATGCCCGTCGTGTCTCGCCGAATGTTCACTATGTTTTTATTCTTGTCAGTAATGCTACTCAGATCTCCTGCGCCTGTGTAGGTCAGATTGTAGAGGTGGTCTCCTGTTGTCAGACTTTGAGTGAAAATGTGGCTGCCGTTGGAGTCGAACAGATAAAGTTCATCGTGAATGGGAGAGGACACTTCATACATGCCGAGGGGATTCAGATAGGGCTTGTTTTTGCGCACAAAGCGGATACGGATGTTGCCCAGATCTGCAATGTATAGCTCTCCATCCGGACACACCGCGAGAGACGACGGTGCATTCAGCTTAGCATCCTTGGCATAGCCTTCGTCTCCAAAGTAACAGTCACAGTTGGCATCATTCTTGCAGTCACAGCCACTCGGTGCCCCTGCAACCAGAGAGATCTCTCCATTGGTGGACACTTGTCGTACTCTGTTTATTTTCTTTTCATCTGACTCAGCGATGTACAAAACACCAGTGTGGGACACTGCTAGGGCATTGGCAGACTCCAGGGTGGCATGTATGGCCACTTTACTCAGGAGGAAATGGTCAATACCAGGCACTTGGCAGTGCATGGGCCGGCCTGCAACAATACGAACTTGATGGTTTTCTGAGATCTGGAGTACTACATTGTTGTCCAGGACGAACAGGGAGTTGTCCATGGGACTCACTGCCAGGTCTGTGGGCCACTCAAGACGCACCTAAGAGCAAGAAAACACAACAAGAGTATCAGCTTTAGGTCAGAAAAACAGAACACTCTTATTGATCCACACAGTTTTCACTTTATCAGACATAACAGTCCCTTGAGGGAACAATCATTGAAAAGTGCTTACAAAAAAGATAGGCTGCTGTGGAAAAGGTGGGCTATCTCATAGCTTACGCTGGAAGCAAAAACATTATTTGAAACGATTTTATTATCTGATAAGGAGGAAAACAGCAGCTGTTAAAAGGGGAGCACAAAACATAATTTTAAGATCAAAGATGATAGCAGTGGTGCTGAGGGAGCGCATCACAGGAAGAGATCTATCAAAACATCAGATTAACCTATAAAAATCACACCGTAACTGATGGTGAGAACTCTGTACACACAGGACTGTATCTTTTACCTCCACCCTGTCACTACTTTTCCTTTGCTCTGGGTTATTCATTTTGTGATGACAAGAGATAGCATGAGTCCTTGAAAAGAAAGTGGAGCACACTTACCAAATGAAAGTACATCCTGCCTTTGGCCTCTTAAATTATGACCTATTGTTACAGTATGCTAACAATCTATCGGGCTTTTAACAAATTGAAATGATTGGATTCATCCAATTTACCGGCCTCCCTCTCTCTTATGATCGCAGGGGACCCCTTGGGAACATAATATGAAGTGCCATATTTCAATAGAAGCCTTGAGGCACAAACAAAGGCAGGTTCAGATTTGGCAAGCCATTAAAAAAGAGCGGCCTTAGCATTGTTTTGGATACTTTGTACTAGAAGTGGGTGATGTGAAGGTGAATGAATGTTACTGTGGTTAACTCATTTGTCATAATGACCTGGAAATGCAACTACAGGGAACTGGGAAATCTCCTGAGCATCATGTTATGTGTACTTTGAGGATCATATTATACTCTTAAAATAAACAAAAGTTGTATGAGTAGTAGTCTTTAAACAATTTCCCAAAGTGTGATCAATAAAGTACCATCTTATCTTATCTTAAAGAAATAGACAAATGCAACATGCTGAGTTCATCTGTGAGGACAATAGAGATGTTATCTACCTACTGTGGTTAAATAATACATTCTTTCTTTCTTTCTCTTTTTTATTAAGCTTTGTTATGTATTTGATTAGGCTGTACTTCTTGGAAAACAAAGTAATAGCAAAAAAAAGCTAAACAATAAATCCACCAAAAGCCTTTAAAAAAAAAAAGGAAGGTTTCTTACTTGCAAATTCAAGAGCTTGAGGATTACAAGGCCTTGAGAAAAAAATGTTTTCATTGAATAATTTGGGAAAACAGCCAAGGCTGACTCATTACATTTAACTTATTTTGACATGCTACTCTGCATTACATGGCACGAAACACAGGGGTCATAAAATACAAAATATTAAATTCAGTAAAGCACATAACAGCAGGTTGCTAACAGCCAAACGCTTTCATGCCATATATTGTCTTTTATTTATCTGTTTTGGGCACATATCCCTAAATATTTCATCTGAATATGACAAATGTTTCTCTGAAGGGGATTATTTAACTCCTGGCATTGGTCATATTTTTGAATCCCTGACACTCTTTACCAGAATAGTAGTTGACCACTTTCAATAAAAAAAACGATTTGAGCATCACACACAGCTCGAAACCCATAAACCTCCCATCCTCCACCCCCCCCCCCCCCNCCACACACACACACACACACACAACTGATGAGGTTTATATAACGGGACATATCTTGGGCCACATACGGTACAACAAACAGGGGACAGGCAGTGGATACATGTCATCTTGCAGTGAGCAGAAAATGCATTTACTTGGGAAATGAAGGGGAGACTTTAAATTCCTTAAAACCTATTCCTTGTCAACACTGGTGTTTAAATATTTCATGAGCCAGAGTGTGGAGTGGCTCGGAGGAGCTGCCTGTAAGGAGGTTTTCACGCCACTCTGACTGATGAGGGAATATTTCCCGAGCTGCTGTCCCATATGCTGTAACCCGATCATACCCTCCCCGTTATACAGTGGGGCAGCTGTCAGTAATGCCTGTCTGACACAGCAGCCTCCAGCAAAAAAACACAAAATGTGTTTATTAGCCAAGGAAGCACATCATGGATTTGCACCGACACAACAGTTATTTTTAAATGTATTTGAACTTGTATTAGATAGATAGATAGATAGAATTGGAGGGATGAAACCCTCTTTAATGGTCACACATGCAGAGCACACACAGTGACATGTGTTCTCTGCATTTAACCCATCCTAGTACCAGGAGTCTAGTACTACATGTAGGAGCAGTGTAGCACCATATTGTCCTTTTCCATTAGCAGTCTCCTCACTATTTGCTCAGACCAGCATGATGTCTGCCAGGAGAAGAGTGACAAGACTTGAATTGAATGTCACAGTCAGAGGCTTGATGAAGCCCTCTGAAGCTGCTAATACACTTGAAATATTTTAAAGTGATCTTGTTTCAATACATGGTTTCCCTCTGTTGAAGTTTGAATTTAGCACGGAAATGCAAGGACGATTTACAAGAGAAACATACAATGGAGCAGACTCATTTAAAAACAGTAAGGGCGAAGACTTTGGTATAGACAAATTAAGAGATTGTCGAAATAGGTCAAACTCTTGTCCTATTGCATGATAATACAAAGCTGAACATGGCATATACTGTAGGGAGTGTGCACACAGTAAGCTCAGAAAAAACCTTATTATTTTTGTCTTTGTTGCATGGCAACATTTTGAACTCAGGCTAAGGAAAACTCTTTTTGCCAGGATTTGCACACACTTGTGCCCTTTCATGATAATACCAAGTTAAAAGAAAGAAAGATTACAGAGGTGCACATTGAATAAGAAAGGACTTCTACAGTACGCTCTCTGCACAGATGGCACTGCAAGATAACAACAACCTCATCAGAGGAGAGCAGGAATTGTGACATTATTTCATGCCTGGAACAGGTGAGGTACGGAAGTAATGACCACTGCCATGAGCTTTCTCCAGAGAAACTCTGGTCCTAAGTGAGGGATTGGGGAGTGTTTGAAGTAGGAAGCTACGTGCCCTGGATGAATCTTTAATGGATGCTTTTTACTGTCTGAGTGTCTCTGGCAGTGCTGGTGCGATTTGTCATCGTTGTACAGCTGCAGTCAGTCTGCTTGTGTCCTGGCTGCTGGATGGTGAGCATCTATAGGCGCTTGTGTTTGCCTGTGCGCAGGGGGGCAAGGGAGCAAGGGAGCAAGGGAGCAGCAAGCACAGGTCAGGAGGGGGTGTGGAGTTCCCCCCGGGATTGGAAATGGGCAGCTGGAGGCTTTGCTCCGTCTCCTGAATACATCATTTCACAGACACACAGAAAGCTTTTCTGCACTGACATCTGAAGCCCCCTAGGACCTGTTTGCTAGTCTTACTCAATAACAAACACCATGGGGCTGAAACAAACTAGTGGATTGTAAATCACATTTGACCATTAAGGCCCAGGAATGCTCACCTCATGGGAATACATCTAAAACAAGAATGGAGTTTTTTTTATTATAAATGACTACTACAGTATGGCAGGTATATCCAAACAACTCCTATGTACTTGCATTGAAAAACATTTTTTCAGGAAAAACAGCCATGCAAAGGCTGCTGGGGTATGCAAAGTATCTTCACCTCCAAAGCAAGTCACTGAGCTAGAGAGCGATGTGACCTCGGAGCAGTGTCCTTGCCTGGGGAATGTGCTCTGTCTGAGGTAGCAGTCTGCTACATATGTGTGCATCAGTGAACATGTGTGGGTGAATCTAGAGTCACTGAGGTTACAGGTCACCATCATCATCCCTACAGCTATAGGTCAACGGCCCTTTGCATTTGGTGCTGTGTGGCCACTTGACACGTACATGTGAGCTCCGGGACTACAGTGCCACCTCTGATTTCAGCATGGCTCAATATGCCAGTGCTATGTTTATTCCAGCTTCTGTGTGCATCAATAACGTGTATTTGCTTATAATTATATCTTATATATATTATACATTTTTGTCATATACCAGGATGGCACAGCTGTGTTTGGGATTGCATCCCTAAATTCATCATTTTTTGTAGCATTGATTTTAACAAATCCATACAATCCTTGGTCTGACCCTACTCACGTGAATGATCAAAGTTTTGCAAAAAATAGCTGAATCCTGTTAAGATAAGATGTGCAATAAACACATGTATTTCAAATATACAATACATTCCTTATAAATTACACAGTTCATTGTATTTTTTATGTATTCGCATCTTCTGTTGTCACATTGGGTTTTTATGTTTTAAACCATCTTGCTAACAAACCTCCTCTTGCGGAGTATTACAAATCTGAGCCCAACTATTACTGGCAGTGGAATCCAAACAAAATGCTAGATGCCCGCAGGCTCTAACTGCCTAACTCAGTATATTGTTTAAGTCCTGAGTATTTGAAAAGCTGGCCTCGTGCAGACAATAAACAAATGGGAATCGGAACTAAGCCCATATACTGTAGGGATGTCGGCCGCCTGACCGGGGTTATTCAAGGAGATGGGAGTATGTTGAGAGACAGGAGAAAACACATTCTGCAGGCCAGGTCAGAGAGGTCGTACCTGAGAGATGTCCATCACAGCATCGCAGCTGAGAGGTCGGGCAGAGGTCAGGTCATTGAAGCCCAGAACAGTAGAGATGATACCATTCTGATCAATCCTGCGAATCATGGTCCCATCCACAAAGAAGATAACACCGTACTTATCCACCGTAATGCCTGCAGATAAAAAGCCCCCCAAAGGACAGAAGAGGAAAATATTCATCAGTTGTTTTGTTTATCTGAGACTTAAAGTGAGGACAGAGAACCACTAAATGACAAGTAAGTGGTATTCACTGCAATACAAATTAAAGAATAATCACTGCAATGAAAGCTAATGCGAAGATTGATTTTTCTTTTTTTAATCAATATTAGAGAACAATAGACATGAAGTATATGAAGAGTAGTTTTTATTGATTCAATTAAACCTACAATTTCATCAATATAGTCCCTTTATCTCATGTTCCCTCAGCCCAAAACAACAATGGAGCTGAAAGAACTACATGTAAATCTCTGTATGTTTGTATTACTTCAGGGTTTGTCACACAATATTCAAGTAGCTATGAAACATCTAGCCTAGAGTAGTCACGGCAACATTTTCTATTTGTACAACAGACTATATGTGATGCACATTTCAGAGGGACTTGAGTGTTATTTCAGTACATATGAATCACAATGTCATCCCCATGGAGGACAACAAGTAAGCATGTGATCTGGTGACTAATGCATCATCCAAATATGGAAGCATCAAGACAAAAGACCCCAGAAAACGGGAAAGCATGCCATCAAAAATATGTTCTGTTTTAAAAATAACCAAAGCTAGTTAGGCCAATGTGTCCAGCATTAAGTGATGGAGGTATGATTGTTTACGGCATGAATCCTGAAGTGTATTGATTTAGCCTTTGGGAATACTGTCTTTAATTATCCAGCAATCTAGTCTAATTAAAAAAGGAAGCAAGACCACCAACTGACTTGGGATCTCACTCTACATTGATTATAATAACAACGAAAACAATACCTCTGGGGTTGGTGAGAGTGGCCTCAGCAGCTTTTCCTCCATCCCCGCAGCGAGTGTCATCGTACGGGAGACACTGGTCACCTGTGCCCGCCACCAGCTCCAGGTTCTTTGCCACATCTTTCACAACATTCAGGGACTTCACCTTGAATACCTTCCTGCTGCTGGTGTCCGACAGGTACACGGCGCCGTTCACTGGACTTGTTGCCAGGTAGTACTTGTGAGCAGGGCTGTTGCTGAGAGGAGGGAAGAGAGAGGACCAAGCCAATGGAAGTCAATAAAGCTGGATGGGCTGCAGTGCTTTCAATAAGAAACATTGTTTAATACAATTAAAATGGATTCAAAAGCCATTAAGAGAGTCGATTGGGCACAATTACAGTTTAAACCATAGACATGGGAAAAAATAGAAAGAGATTAAACATGGCAAAAGAGAATGAGATTAAACATGACATAATGGTGGACCTTAGACCTCATGTACAATACAGTCAGCTTTGTTAGAAATCCCTGTTGTCAAAAGAGGGTGAAAACTCCTGTAGCTTATAGATTTATACACAGAAGACATATGTGAAAATACTCTATACGTAGACACATACATATGTGTAGTTTTTTTTCAAATGACTGGAACAATAGCAATGCTGGGAGTTATAAAGAGTAAGAAAGACAAAGACAAACGAGGGTCTATTGGGACTACGTCATTGGGGAACATTGGATTCTTTACAGAGATCCTAATTACTCCCCCATCCCTGACCAAAAGAATCATTGTGATAGATCTGTATCATACTGTAGCAGTTGCCTAGTTATTGCTAGAAGGAGCACAGACAAGTATATTTTCTGTCTCCCATGGGTCTTTCTCTACAGAAACAAATCCAAAGCTGAAGCATCATTCCAAACAAACCATGCATCCATGAGGTAGATATTCTAGTGTAGGAAATAATATACTTTTAAACTTCCAACTAAGTCAGCAAAGTAATCCTTCATATCCACAGGAGGTTGCCCAATCTGTCAGACATAGAGACACATATAACCAATCCTGCTGTGGTGGTGATGCACACAATCTATTAGCAATCTCCTGTCAGAAAACACAGCAAACAAAGATGACTGAAGAAAAATCCATAGTTGTATAAATGAAGTGACACAGAGGACTATTTTTTCACAAAAACATCTTAACTGAATAGAATAAAAAACATTATCTCCTGCTGAAAAATCAATCCATGACAGATTGTAAGTAAAACTTCCAAGCCCACTGGTACCATACACTGCTGGATGCTATTGACTCTAGGCAGGTCAAATCTTATTTTGTATCCACCTGATATGACTGACAGATTTGACCGTTTTCAGTGCGCCCATTACTACAGTACATAGAACACATTGTACTTGGACACATGTTCTCCCAGACATGAAACACAGCGGACGTTTAGTTGAGTAACTGAACGTCAAAATTGTATTATCAACAATTTGGCAAATCTACAAAGATCTACAAGGGCCATTGTGGGTTAAAATAAATAAATACGAAATTAGGGGAGGCAGGTTATATTCCAATAAAGGACTCTGACTGAAAAAACTAATTACATAATCTATGATATTTTGAAGTCATAATTTTGGGAGAAAATGCTTTGTCCACCACATGCTTGACTTTGCAAGGTTGGATTTACTAACCAAATGATACCTTGTAATCCGGTTTAGCCATAATGAAATAGCTGGATTTTAGCCCGGAATCAACATATTGTAATTAGCAATCTGTGTGGCATTCCCTGTTAACACTATGCATCTGTGGTGTGATGGGCTTGATCAACTTTGCAAAGTGAAGCAATTTGTTAACTTCAAAAAAGAAAGATCATTTAAAAATGTTGGAGGTATGTTCCCCCTTTGCCCCCATTTCTTTTTTGTGTTATCTACATTGCCCCCTATATGACATCATATTAATATAATAAAATATTAAATAATTTTTGTAACCATTTGCTGGTTCCACCTGAACACATATTTTCAGCTTCTTGTTGCTAAGCAGTGTAGTGTTTAGCACCACCTTAAAGATGACCAGAGTCATCAGGGCAGGCTAGAGCTCAGTTCTGCCAGACCTGATGAGCCTTACAGAGAAACCTGTCAGCAGGGTGTCATTCAAAGTGGATTAAGATAGAATTTCAACTATAACCTTGAGGGTTCTTTAGGGCTTATGTTTTTGCACGACAGTGCCAAAGCTTATGTTTTTTATAATACGACAAGAAGAAAGACTAGTGGGTCTGTGGAATTGTCAACTCTGATACATAATTTTAAATGACAATTGACCTTCAATGAATCAGTGATGACAGGGCACTGCAGCACACCTCAGGCACACATGTCACAAACAGCCCACTGACCCAGCTGACTGATATGACGGCCTACAGTACATTCCAGGTACAGCTGAATGTCTGAGAGAAACCACTGCTGTCACAGAGTGGCTCAGTAGCAAGCCTCAATAACTGGATACTACTTTGCATTCTATCTGCCATGTGCAATCAGCTGATAGCTTATCAGCTTCCAGTCGCATGTAGAACCGTGTTTGTCCCCCATAGTGTTTGAAACTATGAGGCGTTATTCCCTGACCTTGAGCTACGGCCATATACTCCATCTATATTCACTGACAACATCTAGTTTGTAGAAGATAATTGGATTTTGCTGCATGCTGGCACAGCAACGAGGGGAGCATGGTTGGAGTAGATGGGGACATCCTTAGTAGGGGGTCAATGAACATTGCAGTGAGATCACCCACCTCACCATCCTATCGCTAGCTCACACAGGAACAGCAGGCAGCCACCCGTTTCATACAGACACATGCTGTGTGTTCCTCCATGCATTTATCTTTTTATTATGCACATTTATTTTCGGGTATTGAGAGCGAAGGGACAGAGCGTTAGAGGTTCTTTGCGTTTGCTATGAGGATGTTTCTTTAGTTATTGAACACACAAATAATTTTGTTCTGCAGAAATACAAGATTAAGATATTGCGTAAAAAGCAATAGAGGGTTTTCTTTTGTGGTCCTTTGAAAATAGAGGTCAGTGACCAGCATCACTTGGCTTTTCATCCTCAGTGTGACTGCAATGTTCCTCAGCTGAAGTCATGCATGGTATCAAACGACCACATGCCACCTGCTAAAGAAAATGAATTTGTATCTTTATATCTTACGCCAATGAGAACATCTACACCGAGTTACCATTTTATCATTTTCACCTGGCATCATTTTTTTAGGCTTGCTATTTAAATGTCAGAAAGGTGTTGATTTAAATCTGTATTCTTGTTTACCTGTCGTATGCAGTGCAAATAAACCATCGGGGCAACATTTGCTTTTAAGTATAAACCAACACCATAAAGCACTGTCTCCCAATGACTGTACAATACTTTAAAACCTCTCTGACAAGAAAAACAAAGACCAATGTGTTTTATAATGACTAGGTTTCTTGCAATAACTTTCTAGACAGCACGCAAGAGTTACTGGTGCACACGAGAAACTAACTCGTGAGCACATTTTCTTTTTCTCAGAGGCTCTGTAGGGTTGCATTTTGTGCCATCATTAAAAAAAAACGTTTTAAACTGGCGTATTCAATATCTTAATTCTTCTAAACTGATTGTTGTTTTTAAGTCTTTGTTTTTTAATTCTTGAATTACTGTTTGCTTGTTGCTTGCTTTTAATTATGCTCTGTAAGGTGTCCTTGAGAGCTATGAAAGGCACCCATAAATAAAATGCATTATTATTATTAATGTTGTTTTTAATCCTAAGGGAAAGTGCCTCTACTGAGCGACCAATCCATTGCATTTGCTCTTTAAATTCACACTTACAGATGCAAAAACACTCTAGTGAACAAGGCACTGAATCTAGAGATAAAGCAAGCTCATAAACCAATAATAAACTAATAAATCCAGGCTTTATGGAGATGAAAATGATGCAGTCAGCCAGTCAGTATTTTACGATATGGTATTCTCGCTGCTCAAAAGTGTGTGTCTAAAATTGGTTTGAAAGGGCACTTCGACATCAAGTATGTGGACTGTACCCTTTTCTATATTCATTTAAGCAAATACTGAGGCTTACCTATGCCTGAAGTCTTTATTTCTGTTTGCCAAGAGCAGCAGAAATTGAGAGAGAAAGGAGAAACAATGTTAGTTGTTAGTGAAGGGAAAATAACAAAATAACACTTGTTAGTGGACAGAATTAATTATAAGAGAATCATAACACATCATATTCTGTATCAAACCTTCTTTGCTGACATTTAAAAACACATTTATATTTTTCCTGCTCTGTTAGGAACCCATTACATCGTCCTCATCCCTATAAGGGCCAACTCCTCCAGCTGATACAGGTGGAGGAGATAGGCAGGACCATCAATCCTGGGCCTTTAGGGCTTTTCTGTCTATCTCTATCAGCCTCTGTGCTTTATGACCTGTGTGCAAGCCCATCTGAGCTCATGGTTCTCAGTGAATGTTAGCAGGCTACTCCTCCGTTACCTGAGCTCCAGCACACTGGTGACATTCCCCGTGTTGAAAATCCTCCTCACATAGTTGAAGTCGCCCACATACAGACTTCCATCCGAGCCACAGGCCAGAGCCACAGGAGCCAGCAGCTTGTTTCCGTCAGCGAGGCCATTACAGCTGGGGCAGGAGATGCTGCGCCTGCGCCCGTTACCCATCACACTGCCAATCACAGGGGGCTGCTGGGAGATGAACACGTTCTCCCCATTGCCCATGTGAAGAATACCTGATGAGGAAAGAAAAATGTTAAACCGGCAATCTGTTTTGGTCGAGACTATTTGAGGCATAAAAGCAAGTGCTGACTTGTGGATAATTGAAAACAGATGTGACATAGAAGTTACAGGTATTGCAATTGATGTAACCAGAGGGGGGCTTGAACATTTGACAGTTAAATCAAGTTTTTTATATTCTTTGTCATGTAGCAGTGTTTCTAAATACGCCATGTAAGGCATTCAGGTTAGTTCCCTCCAAGAAAAACAATTATTCAAGAGGCTTAATGATGCAGCACCTTTTATATGTGATCAATGTCAGAGATCGTTTCAAGGGGGATTTAATCCTGTCCATGTGTAATTCACCAAACTATACAAAAGTATAGTCACACAGATATTAATAAACAAAACAAAAATGAAATATGGTACCATTAGCAACTGTTGACTATCATTTTACTACAGTGATCATAAAGGTTGCACCGAATTAGCTAGGTTAGGTTAGGTATGTCTACGTGCATGTATACAATCCTAAATTGTTAAGAAAATACACTTTATTGTATAAGCTAAAAGTTCCTACATAATTATGTTCGCACAATATAAGTTTGGATCATACAAATTATACAATACTGTTTGGAGTTTTGCTGAAATAAAACAATGTAATGCTATTATGCTGCTTGTCATTTTCTCCTGGTGACCAAAGATTGTTTATTGCAGTTTAAAAAGTACAAATGATGAACATTTTGAGGTCTGCGAGTGCAACTCCGCCACTGGAGCCATTCAAATGAATCTGTGTGCCAGTGTTTGCACTAAGAGTACTCTATCGTCTGTTTTAACGGGTGGAAATACAATTTCACGCCAAATGGGTACCAAAAAGCCCTTTGGCAAAAGAGGAATACCTTCGAGCTAGAAAATTACCACCCAGTCACAATAACGAAAAAATTTACTTGCCCCGATTAAAATGGCATTGTGCCTCCCTTTCTAACTCCACATGAATATAAATGGAGCCGTACGAGTTCAGTTCATGTGCAATCATTTAGGCATGTACCCACACACACTATGTTTCCATTAGTTTTGCCAATCTACTCTTCAAAAATGTTCAAATATGTTAATGTAAAGATGTTCCCGCTGTCCAATCAATGTAATCATATTTGAAATTTAGCATCTGCATGTCTGTGGTGGTTTTATGCTTCTGAGTTCTTTGAGCAGCACAACATTTGGTCTATTAGAAAAGATCAGCCAAGCATCTCCTTCCTGGGACTTGATTTAATCTTAGGGGCTGCTGCTGCTGGGAGTAGCAGACTGACAGCAATTTAATTAGGGATGATTCTAAAAATGCTGGGCCTGAACATTGGCATGGAGGTGCCAAAACGGGGGAGTCGGGTGGAGGAACTGGCAGTGCAGGTGGTGAGGGGGCAAGTAGCAGCTCTCTGCCTCACCCAGACAGCACATCCAGACTCAGCAGGTTCAGTGTGACAGATCCAAGTGCCACCTTCCTGGGCACTTTTCTTATAAGTATGCTTCATCTCCTCTGATGAGCCCTTCCAGACACAAACAGACTGTGAAGCCTAGCTACTGACAGCTAGCCCCTCACTTTTTCCTCTCTTCATTCACACTCCTGCCTTTCCGGAGTAATTTGATGGCAATAACAAAATTGACCCTGCTCGCCTAAAAGTGGACAGCTGTAATAAAAAAGTCAGATCTATCTAATACGTCATGACACTGCTGAATTGGAAAAGCCTCAAAAAGGCAACAGACAGGGAGAACAATTCAATGTTACACTAAAAGCACGGTCTTAGGCACTGAGCGGACAAGGTGGTACTTATCTGCTGTCTTGGGTACATGCAGAATGATGTGTGTAAAATACAATAGGGAGCGGCAAACAACAATGTTCCATCTTAACAAATGGCATAGTATGAATGAGTCATAAGAACATTTCATTCCATAAGGCCAGTGGTGGAAGAAGTACTCAGACTTCTTATTAAAGTTAAAGTAGCACAACTACATTTCTTTATTAGAAGTAAAAGTATTGCATTCAAAATCTTACTTAAGTAAAAGTACAAAAGTATCAGCATCAAATTATACTGACAAATGCAAGTAAAAGTAGTTGTTATGCCTAAAGGCCCATTTCAGAATCATACATATGAAATGACTGGATTATGATCAAAGGTGATAGAAATATTCAGATCCTTTACTTAAGTAAAAGTAGCAATACAGTAATGTCACAATGCTTCATTACAAGTTAAAGTCCTACAAGTACTAATTCTGCAGAAACATTTCCTCCATATGTGATATATTACTATATGTATTACATTATTGGATTTTTATTATTATTGTTGAATCAAGTAGCATTTGACTGTTGTAGACAAACAAAGTTTTGATACACAAATGAAGGATTTCAAGAACTGTTTGTAATGTAATGTTTTACTTTCATATACCTTAAAGTCGTTTAATTTTTCACAACATCTTAATCTGAAAAGTCAAATAAAGTTATTAAATAATACAGGATTTAATCAATGCAGTGGAGTAAAATTACATTATTTCCCTTTTAAATAAAGTGGAGCAAAACTCTAAAGTTACTTTAAATAGAAATACTCAAGAAAAGTACAAGCACTTCAACATCTCATAAAAGTACAATTGAATAAATATAATTTGTTACTTTTCACCAGTGCATACAACTAAAAGAATCCCTGTTAGTTAAATGACATTTTAATAAAACAAATAAAATGTAATTATTTATTAGAAATGTGTACTTGTATTAATGTACAGTAGGAGTGAGACACATTCCTGGTACACACATGTATTTTCCTTGCTGTGATTCTAAAATTGAACAGTTTTAATAAATAATGTGTACAAAAATATATAATTTTTTACAGTTTTAATGAATGAGTGGTTGTGAATAGAATTGGAAAAAAAAAAAAAGTAGTTGACTCACCACTCTGGATATTTAAAGCGTGGTGGTTGTCAATAGTCCATCCGCCCAGTTTGGAGGCAATGGTTTCGTAGCCCTGAAGAACAGCAGTCCTCTTCTCCCAGAGAATAAGGTCTGGACATGACTCATACTCAAATCCCACAGATACTAGAGAAAGAAGCAAGGATAACATTAGCATTAGTAAACCACACATGTTCTGGATACAAATAAATATACATGAATTCCATGTAATATAGGCTACACTTGAAGCCTTACCAAAAGCTTCAGACAGGCCATAGACCTTCTGGCTGTAGACGTCAGCCTTGTCCCAAACAAAGTAATACAAGAGGTTTGGAGCTGCAGGAAACCACTTTCTGAAGAGCCTGCCTTCCACAGCCACCATAAGATGAACCTTCATCAAGTTGAAAGGGATTGAGGTGTGGCTGAGGGTCACTCTCAGTATTGACTTGTAACCTGGAGTCCTGCTGCTTAAATACCCAAGATGAATATCCGTCCCTGGTATGGGGACTTCCTCCTGCAGAGACTATGGATGAAACAAAAAAGCAAAGCTTATACATTTCGGAATGAAAACATAAATCCTTAAGCCAGCTGAAAGGAATTGTATATCCTAAAGAGCTTAGAAATCTATTTTCTTCAGTGTTGGTGTGTCAGGATTAATAACAGGCCTTTGTGTGTCCTTTTTTTCCACGCAGATTATCATTTTCCCAATCCTTTGGTCAGTGGCCACTACAACCTTTTTTCACATATTTTTCATTGCCTTGCCTCCCACCAAATATATGGCTCCGTGGGAAGATAAGAGCGTCAATTAGAGGACAATTATTTTCATGCATTACAAGGAATCCAATGAAGGATTTCTTCATTATGTACTCCAGTGAGTATTTCATTATTGAATTATTAATAGTAAGCCCTTCATTAGGACAACAGTCTTCCCTGCAATCCATATGACAATGGCATTACAAGATTGCCCTTGGGCCCGGAGCTTGTGCAGTCCGATTATATATAGAGTAATACAGTTAGACTGGGAGATACGTAGTGGCCTTGGGAGTTGTCCTAATGTAAGACCTACAACCTCCTGATGATACAACAGTAGGTCAGCAGCTGTTGTACATTGCTCATATTTAGGATCAAGAGTCGACAGCAAGGGTTTGATTGAACAACTCTCTGCCTCTGTTCGTCTCCTCAGAATAAAATGTAAAGTAAACATTTAAATAGCTATTCAAAAGCCACATCGGTCAGAGGACACGTCACTTATGACATGTTTCTTTTTAAATGTTCACAGAGTGTGGCCATGCCTGGTTAATTAATTAGAATTCCCTTTCATAAGGACAGGCTTGAATTGGGTGATGCTCCTTTATGGTGTTCCTACAGCTCTTGGGATAGCAAATACAGGGCTTCCATAAATAGACAGGACTGCATAGTAAATTCACTGATATGCCATAAATCATTTGAAACAAAGTTGGAGACAAAGTAATTAGAAGGGCACAGAGATGCCTGCTAGAGATACAGTAGCCACACTTTCACCTGCACACAAAGGCTCAACACATAGCCAAATATAAAAATATATCAAGTTAAAAAAGACAAAAGCAAATCGTTTACCCTGGTTCTCGTATGCCTATCATCATCGCTCCACACTGAGACATTGCAATGCACATTGTAAATTGCCCAAGTTCCGCAGACCAATTACACCGGAGAGATAAAATCACAGCACTGCCATGAGCCACAGTTACTATTACACTTGTACTTGATGAACAGTATTCAGGGGGCTCCCCCAGATGTGTGTCGTGAATCATTTGGAGGACAGACCCATGTAGATCACATCCTGCAGGGCTATGAAGAGGGGGGGGGCAGTTACCTGAATTTCGGGTACGACGGTCCGCCTCTCGGTGCAGGAGCCGGCGAACGCGGTGAGCGGCGCCGGGGAAACCACGGGGCTCGGCCTGGTGAAGCTGCTCAGGTCACAGCTAGGGATATCATTTTCCTCATGCCGCATGACAATGGTATCCATGAC
Organism: Notothenia coriiceps; assembly: GCF_000735185.1. Classification (NCBI taxonomy): domain Eukaryota; kingdom Metazoa; phylum Chordata; class Actinopteri; order Perciformes; family Nototheniidae; genus Notothenia; species Notothenia coriiceps. The sequence goes on from NW_011370527.1 coordinate 40,714, forward strand.
AAAGAAGCGTCCCCATGGCAACCAGAGAGTGTGCTCCTGGGTGATGAATGGAGAGCGCTCAAAGTGCAGGGCTATGGCTATGCCCCCATTGGTCACCAAGTCAAAACTGGAACACAGACGTGCACACAGTGTCAGAGAGGATAAATGTTGACTCGCATACAGAGAAGATGGATTATATATTTTTCTAATAAATAATAAATACAATAATAAATTCCCATTAGCAATGCGTGTAATCTGCTGTGCGTTGAGGATTAAGCCATGCAACAATTTACTGTGAATATAATGACTGTTTTCTAATTAACGATAGTTATAACAGATCAAACCTTAATACATTCCATGTTTTATTAAATTAATGCTTTGAAAGGATTTGTTTTCCAGTATATAGCATCTTTTAGGCAGACAAAGGCTAAAAATACAATGGGATTAATCACAATGTCAGACCCGCATTTCTTAATACATCTCATAATCTGTAGATTTTCTTTGCTGAATGGAAAATAGTAGATGTCTGCTATAAATCCAGACATGGCTGTTTCACCCCCATCTATGTGTAATGCACTGCACCTGTGCTCACATTTATATATGTGAGAGAAAGAGATTTGTGCTGCAGGAGGGAGGCAGCCGCCACTTCTCTATCGATCCCATAGATGAAGGCTGTCCACTCTAACATCAGTCTAAAAGCCCTGCAATGCAATCCCCTCCACTGTTGAATTTAAGGGCCTCTGCCTCTGGTCTGACTTGAGAGAGTCTCAGTAAACAGCCTGCTCTGGCCATTTCATCATCTGTAACTGCTGCCTGGCTATAACAGCATATCTGCACCTGTGCCCAGTTTCTGCACTTCTTGTCACTTCTTTCTAAGAGCCAATTAGCACCTGGTCACCTACAGGCCCCTGGGACAGGGCTGCATCGCACACAGGAAGTATTTTTACCAAATGACAGGGAAAATAACCAAATAGTGGCCTCGAAATAAGGCAATATCTCCTGATTTAAGGTATTTTAAATAAGCTTCCAAGTCTAACCTGCGTTAAGGCTAAACATCTGATTGGCTATTTTTGTTTTGCCCTTGTCTGGGTGTGAGGTTGTCCACTAGCGGGGTGGCGCAGACAGAATAGGGGTCGTGACAGTCATTCGCTTGTGTAGCCATGATCCGTCAGGAGCCGTACACCTGCAGCCGGTTAGTCTGCATGACACCTGGGAGGCTAAGGCTACGCACGCTCATAACACTTCTGTACAGATAGCCATGGGCATCGTGACCAATCGATGCAGGGATTCACTGGCTGTTATCAATCATGACAACAGCCTTAAGCCATGTGACAAAACGTATAAAGCTACCTACAACAGCCATGCTCACTTGTGCCCTCAGGGAATGCATCAGGCTCAAGGAGTTAACCCTGCCAATGAATTTGGCGCGGCTTATACAAATTACAGCTGATCATTTCTCAGCCAGTGTACAATTATAGTGGGATGGACACGATCTACTTGATGTTAACGTGAACCAAGGAGACACAAGTTTTGTAAAAGTGAATAAAGACAGTATTAAGCTCTAGTGTAGCCTCAAATACAATATTCATGTGCACTTATAAACTAATATAACACATAAGCATCCATTTTGTCAAGGGTGCCCATTGTCTACATAAAAAACGTATAAGGACAAAACACATAAAAAGGATAGGATATTATAAATACATGTGAGATGTGGACATCACAGCACCCTTTTTGGGATATTTTTTTACAAACTGCCAAGGGGCCAAGTGTATACTGATTTTCCCATTTATATCATGTCTCTTATAGAGGTTCTTCTAAGCACATAATCATTTAATAAGCTGGAATCCACGTCAGCATTCTTGTCATTATTGGAGAATAGCTTAAAAGGCAACGCATGTTTCTCAATGATCGGCCACTCAGAAAATGGCTATACAGCTGTAAAGAAACGATGCTCAACCTCTTTTGTTTAGGCCAGAAACTTTTCAAGATAGTGGAAAAGGTAATTTAAAAGCTAAGCCCTTGGACAATAAAGAACACATCATAAAAATGAGTTGAGACAGCTTTCCCATTTCTAAGTGGCTGAACAGGTGCATTTCTGATTTCACGCTGCACTGAGCCGGTTTACAGTGATTGCAGGGGAGTTGCAGGAGACTGGGCATGTTTACAGGCAAACCTTGGAGATGGAGTAGTGTTTGCACATATGCTGGAAGGGAGAACAACAGTATAGAGCTTTTGCAAAGGGTAGAAAAGGAATGATGCATAAGAAAAACGGGACACGCATAAAGGGGGAAAGGATAGAGATGAAGCGAAGGCAGTGCATTGGAAAGGACATGAGACCTAGGGTTCAAGGAACATATAGGGAAAAGAGTATTGCCCAGAAAGAAAGGCTCAAGAGCAGTGGAAGATTGTAGGAGGGATAGCGTGAAGGGATGGAGAGCAGATGAAATAAGTGAGTAAGGTGAAGATGAAAGATTTTTGTAAAAAAAAAGGAGACTGACAAGAAGATGGAATGAAATGAGGGGAGGCAAGAATGATTCAAATCAAACAGGCGTCAAAGATGTGGGCCTTTAGAGTGTCAGTGACTGATAAAAATGTCGGGGGGAAGTGGGGCTTGGAGAGCAAACACCAATACATGCTCCGCTGTGATGGGGGGGCAGGGTGTGCCACTAGGACTTATAACATTACTACAACAGATAGAGAGGGCTTTGAGGTTGTGACTGTGCGCAATGTGATCCAAAAACATTATTCAGAAAATAAAATAATTCATGGAGACAATGTTACCCAATGTTCTCTTTTTCACTCCAAGAAGCGCATCTAAACCAGTCTGTGGTTTTTGTTTGGATTTTTTCTGAGAAACTCTACCGGTGCCAAAGCAGCTGGCAAAGAATGGCTCAAAGAAAGCCAGGGAACTCAGACTTTTCTTCACTTCTTTCATTTGATTATTTCAACACTTTCACTCGAGGGTTTTTGGTGGTACTGCACTGAGTTTAGATACAAGGTTTCCTGTTCCTTACAGAACATATGTGGAATCGTACAACGAGGATAGTGGAAATGCTGGTGAACATGCATCTGTTTGTTTAATTTACATAGATTTAAAACCACCACACAATTTAATAAGGTTAGGATTCATTTTCCACCATACAGTACTAGCTATAGCAACAATATAGTATTAAGCTACACAAAAAAGATGCAAGGCAAATTAATTGCAGGTCTGTGGCTTGAACCTTAATATCTCACTTAATTCTCTAAAGCTTCAATTGTCAAATGAATAATGTCCATCGGCACTATATACTGTAGGCCCACTGAGCTGATTTGAATTGGCATATTTTATTCTTTCCCCTCCCTGCTGCTACTGAAGCATAACTTATGAGTGTACCAGACGCGCTTTGTTTGATTTCTCTGGGAATTGAGCCGAGAACTCCAAAATTAGACCAAATGAAAGCACAAAGCAGATCAATGGCGGCACAGTTTGCTGTGGTAACTGTGTTTTTCCCTCCCATAATTAGAACTCAGCACAGTCAAACAACAGTATATATGAAAATAATATAAATATCATCATCTTTAGGCAATGCATAGTTGCATACCATCCATTGTTTTGGTGTGTGTGTGTCTCTCTCTGTGTTTGTGTGTGTGTGTGTGTGTGTGTGTGTGTGCGTGCGTGCGTGCGTGCGTGCGTGCGTGCGTGCGTGCTTGAGTATAAGGAAGAGGGCTCTTACCTTCCATCCTGTCTAGTGATTGTGTATCCATAGGACGGGTTGTTGATGAAACTGATGTTGACACCAACCAGCGGTGTTCCGTCTGAGGTCACCACTTGTCCACGAATGACACAAGCATGGCTGCATGGGAGAAAGAGCAACACAGTTATAATGGTTATATATTTGCAGAAAAATGTGGATGTTATCTAAAGTAAATACTGTATACAATAAAACAAACAGTCATAACAGAAGCAGACCACACTTACACCTCCTAGGAAGTCTCCATGGGTTTTTATATCCAGAATAAAAGGATAATGAGATAAGTAAGCTTCCATTACAGAAGGCAGGAGAGGGAAATAATAGGACTGCAGATTGCAAGACTTGCTTGGCTGGTTATCAAGAACTTGACAGATTTCCAGACTGACACCAGGTCTCTAGCTGCATAAATTAGATCTGATCATCAGTCCCCATCAATCAATAGTGGGAAGTCTTCCAAATTCACCTCCTAATCTTACTGAACTGATGAGTGGAGACCTTGCTGTGTCACGCCCCCCTTGTCGAATTCTGCCCATGTCATTAGCAAAGGCCCAACTCATGGTCAGCAACCGTTTCTGTAGTCGTTTGCAAAAAAAAAGTCCCCTAACAAATGCCTTACTGCCACTTTGTCATTAGACCATGGCTATTTTTAATACATTTGGGTCTTAAACACTGCCACGTACTGGAAACAATTAACACTAGCGTGTTAGTAGCTGCCCTCAACATGTCCTTACCAGAGGCAAGATCATTCACCCCACACTATCATGGTCCCCAGAAACCCACTTTTATGTTAATTAGGCCAGATCCCCTTCAGAAGACCTTGGATGTCCACCACTGCACTGTAAACAAGCAAGGAGATACTGCTCTAAATCTTTGGAATCACACCCAAAGATCTTTCTGGATGCATTTCCTTAGAATTACTACTAGAGTTGCATAGTACGCCGGTTCGAATCTCTTATTAAAAGTCCTCCACTCTGTCTCCCCCTTTCAACTCTTAAGATCTCCAATAAACGCCCGCTGGCCCAAAAATACCTTTAGAAAAAAAATACTACTACTAGAGTTAACCCAGCACTGGCCTTGCTGTCTAAGATTAATCATTCATGCCGACAGTTTATTTTAGAGTCTTGTTTGAAGAGGCAATCATCCACATTTTCTTCAGATGGAGCTGGGTAAGTGGAACTATCTCCTTCCTGCTTCTGTGAACCACATGGGGAGATGATTCCTCGCTGTCAAGACAAATGATTTAAATATTGACATCAAATAGAACAGAGAGAAAGAGCAGCAAAGGAAGCGTGAAGCGCTCGCTGCAGAAACTTCCCCTCCGTATGGGATTTCACTAGTCCGAGAGGATTCACAAAGTCAAAAGGGACTTCACAGTATCTCCAACCTCCAGTCTATCATACATCATCCAGAGGGCAAAGTGAGGACAAGCTGTGGAAAATTAACTCAGCTGGAAATCATCTCTAGTTCATGTTTTTTAAAGAAGGAGTATTATGGATAACAAGTCTTATTCTAGTCAAGTCCTCGGATTTTATCATTGATGTCATGTAAGTTATGTTAATGCATGAAGCTGATACTCCTCATCGCTTCACGTACTTTTGACATGATGAATTTGCATCATTCGAACAAGCTGTTCCGAACTGACTCAATCAATTTCACAATAAGCAAAAACGAAAATAAAAGATTTTTTATGAAATTGAAAGACCTTTGATACGAAGATCATTTCACAAATAAGCTTCAAAGACATACAACAGTTCACATTAGCGTGTAGTTATTAAAGAGCTACGCTGCTCAGTAGGCTTTCAGACAGAATAAAAAATGCATGCCAGGCCTAAGTAGAGATAACTTTAAATGATGAATACCATCCCAGCAAACAAAAACATAATTATCTACGCAAATTACCTGATTGTAGGGCAAACCCTTATGCAAATGTTACCGCAGCACTCTTTCCCCGCCTTGTATGTTACCAAGCACACCGAGGAGTAAGGTCAAATTAGGAGACGTCATCGTCAATTTTTAGCTCTCCAAATTGTAACGCTGCTAAAAGGCCTAGCAAACACAGAGAAGTAAACAAACACGTTTTCTGAAACTAATGGCCTAATGCTAATAAAAGAGTTCTAAATAAAATAACAAAAAAAAAGCAAGCCTGTAAATGAAGTGAACAGCTCTGCATGCTGTTAAAAGCCAGCTATAAATCGTAGGCCAAATTGTTCCATAGACAAGTCCCTGTTTACTATTCAAGCCAGCATCCGCTGCTGGGCCTCGGCAGTCTCTTGTATTATGTGTCATGGTGGAGAGTCGAGACGTTTTATGCAGTGGCAGATGCTTTATTCAGTGGCACCTTTGCAGCTTTTTGTGGTGGGAAACATCAGAAATAGCACTCCAACATGTCTACTAGCATGAGGAAGCGGTTAATGGATCAATAAAAAGATGATCAGGTGACCAGGGTAGGCATATCAGGAAGATGCTGAAAGCGTGCCTGTAAGGCTCATCTGAAGCCTAGAGCACCCTGTCATAATCGCACATATCTGTCAGTGGGTGGGGAATGAATACCCAGCATGAATAATAGATTATCAATGATATTTTTAGGTGAGCTGAGGCCTCCAATCTTGCAGTTCATCTCTGGATTCTTGACTTTACTTATTTATGGCTGCATCTTCTTGTGAGAGCGACAGGAGTATTACTCAACCCTCTGCGCCTCGTCCTCTGTCCAGTGAAGAACTGCAAAATGTTGAGTGGTTCTCGAGAGCCAGAAAAATGTCAATGAGGCAAAATGTCACAATGTGTGTTACATGTGCTTTTTCTCAAGTATGGGCTGACACGACGGCAAATAGTTCAGGATCAGGCAGAGTTTGATGACAGTTGAAGTAATCTTTTTTTTTTATCTCACTGCGAACTGGGTGATTTCGGTCTGATGACTAAGAAATGAAGGTAACACATGCTGAATATGTAATTTCAGAAATAAAAACATGTTTTACTGCAAACAGAGAGGTAAGATGGGCACCATTGGGGTAGCAAACATTTATCCACACATTGGAAAAAGCATCCATAACAAAGATATGCTGTTTAGCTAAATCTACTAATGGAAATGATCTTGCAAAGCTACAGTAATTGCAAATCTATTGTCCCTTCAAGGACAAAGCAACAGCTCTGCTGGACTAAAAATAGGAATGTCTGTAACAATAACCATGTGCCATAAATTTGAAAAACATATTAAAAACACTTAAAGTACCATCTCTATGCTGGTGAATTTGTTTGATATGTCCACTGTTTTTGACATTTGACACACTTTTCTACCAGAGACAAAATGTGAAATGTTCTCAAATGTTTCTCAATTTATTTTTGTTCTGACTGTTGTCTGTTTGTTTCACAGGAGTATAATAATAAGCCGAGATGAGAGAGATCCATAAGCAAGTGGAATGCAAATAAGGTGACACAGAATCACAAGCGATTAAAGATGAAAAGAGAAGGAGACAAAGGAAAAAGAGGCAGGGGAGTCTTATGGGACCCTGACAGCCATCCTGCCTGATATGAAAGCGCCTCAGATTCCATGGCTGGGGTGTCGTGGACTCTGCCTCTGGGAGTGGGCCTCAGATGGATTACAGTAAAAGTAATCACAATACATGAATATGAGATGCCTTTCAAGGAAAGGAATGCTATCTGCCTTTTGCCATATTCTATATTTGTCTATCGTCATCTGTCCATCATCCTACTACCCATTCACACCAACAGTCAATGCCTATTTCAGCCTCAACTGCCAATATCGCAGACATATTAGTTTGGGGTTTTTCTTACGTTTTCTGCCATTTGCTGTGAGATAACCTTAGCATCTTAATTGCACTGGCCTACATAAATAATAAAAGCCACTGATTGATATTTGCTTGCAGCTGAAATGTCATTGCTTAAAACAAATGTTAGCCATAATACAAATTCAGACGAAATCACTGTTTAATCTAATTGAAATGAGAGTATAGAATCAAAGTCGAGCACTCAAATTCATTTTCAAACTGACATGACAGGAGAAAACAGATTTGTCCGACCTACAGGATGTAGCACTGCGTGGTGTCTGGGGAGAGAAAAGCACGAGTCACTCACTTGCCGTCGAAGGGGTTGGCACCAGGGATGATGTGGGTGCTGTCTCTGCCCACCAGGAAGTGCACCCGGTCGTAGAAAGTCTGCAGGTTGCTCTGTGTAGAGGACATCTGCGTCTCCTGGATGATGTCCAGGGGGTCCGGCGAGCCAACGCACAGAGAGGTGGTGTGACAGGTTGCCTGCAGACAGCAGTCTGGATCCATGCAGTCCACTAGGCCATCTGACAAGGTCAAACAAGTCCCACACACACTCTGTAATTATACAACAGCCTGGATGCACACCTGGCAAAAATAACCTAAGCGTATATGTTTGAGCCACTGGGGCATTATTCATTTTGACTGCTCTTTTATTACAGGAGTAAAGCCACATTATGAACATCTCATCCTGGAGAATACTTGAACACCTCTAGAACTGCTTGAGGTTCTCTGTCTTTAATTTAGATTAAATTACAAGAGACAGAAAGAGCTGCTGTGCAATGCACTTTACTTTGCTAAAGTGGGTCATTGGACTCGCTACCCTTTGCTTTCAGGGACCTATCTGGCCAGATGGGTGATAAAAATAAACCCTGCTGTCAGGAGTCAGTCAACTCCCCAAGAGCACCCCTTGTTTGCCAGTGAAGGGCTTGTAGTTCCTGCACAGGGATGGGGGGGGGGGGGACACAGTCTCTACATGAATAAGGGATGCTAGCACATAGCTCAAGCCCATTAAATGAGGTCTGGAAGAAAGGAAGACACGTCTTCCACTAGGCCCCCAGAGAGGTGCAACCCCCCGGCCGGCTTTGTGTGTGTGCCTGGCTCTGCTCGGGGCGAGTTAGAGGGCAGAGCAGAGACTTCCTCCTGGGGCCAGCGCCTGCTCAGGGCTGCAGGCTACTACTCTGCTTTTTAATAAAAACCTGTTGTCCAGGTGATTGACTGCAAACCATTCCTCATCCTCACCACCCCTGCATAATTGTACAACTGAGCCTGGAAAGCATAAAGCAGGGACAGTATATTCTCAAGCACAAAAAGTGTATTATTTAGTCAAATCATGTCCAGTAAAGAGTCCCTGTTGATTATTAGCCAGTGTAAGAAGGCATTACTGTGTGTGTTGTTTGTGATTTTACCTCCATCGTTGTCTTTGACATCACTGCATGCAGTTTCCATTGAGGTGTCACAGCCATTGCCCCTCCAGCCCAGCTGGCACACACAGAACCAGCCATTGTTACCCAGAGTGCACCTACCATTTCCATTGCACAAACCAGGGCAGCCCTCTGTGAAGCAAAAAAGGACAAAAACAGACGTCAGCACAGAATAATTATTAAAGCAGGCTTAGTGGGTAACAGATAAATACGGTATAGTGTTTGTAAACACGCACCAACCATAACACAATGATTACAATGTGGGCTTGATTGTGGCTTCTATTTCTCTGACAGCAACAGACTCAAATTATGTAAGGATTTTAAATGGGCGAGGGTGGCTATAATGACTCTCGGCTGAAGTTGATTAATTTAATACACCTTTTGTGAAGTTTCTAATATCGCTGTGCAGTAAAATCAGATAAAGAGGGATCTTTCTAAATCAATATTCACTCATTACTACAGTAGATTGGCCTCCTGTATCTTTGCTACTAAATCTGGATAATGAGAGCACATACTGGCATTCCTGCTCATAATAAGAACTGTTTATATGTGATTTTCAAATGTAACCGCCATTATGATTAAAGCGTTACTGTTAAAGTTGTCTGCAAAAAACGAATGTGGTATAACAAACAGCATTGAATAAAGCTTGTGTCATTATTTGCTCTATTTTCTTTTAACAAGTTGTCTCCAGGATATTTTTGGTAATCAATAACATTATCCCTTCAGGGGGAGTGCGTGTCCTGTCATTAAGGGAAGTAGAAAATAAAACAGTTGGAGGACAATACTATTATGCAGGTGAGTGCGTTGGGCTGTGTACCAGGGCATGTGACCCCAGGGGAGTTCAAAGCGGGCTGGAGCAGACCGACAGGTGAAACATCTCTCTGGTTCTCTCCGGTCTTCACAAGGGCCTAGAACAGAGGATTATCTGCCCCATTTTGCTAGGGCTGTTTGGCATTTATCTGCTGCCTTGTTATTCGTATCCCCTCGCTGAAGCAGAGGCAGAGGGTAACATCTCAAGATATCAAACGCACGACTGTCACCGTTTGCATAGTTGTGCCTTGATAGAGAGAATGCTAAGCTGACCCATTTTATCAACTAAAGAGACTGGGGCGGCTGTCTCAAAGCTCTTAAATCACACAGGGAGAACAGGAGTGTGAGAATGAGAGAGTGGGAAGAGGAAGGGAGCGGTGAATGGGACATGTGTAAAAGTGAGAAACATCAGATCAAGAGAGAAAGAGTGACGGGAATGAAACAGATGTGTGTATTTAAGTATTAAGTAAGCTAAAAGGTAGAAGAAGTGCTAAGAATAGATTGGCGTTGTAGATCACATGGTTAGCTGAAGTCGCATTTTGGTTGTCGCAATACAGCTGAAGCACAGTATAATGGCATGAGTCAAGATACATGCACATTTATTAATAAAAGATGGGGGTTTTAAAAAGATGAATCAGAACTACATTTGTATATGTTGGAACAACTTTGACAAAATATTGCCAAATATCCCCAACCTTCTCCTGTTTTTCTAATATGGAAAAGCCACTCCATCATATTTTACTTGAGCTAAATAATAGAGAGAGTAAAGCTTTTAGCCATGATGGTCCTTGTCCAAGAATGAACAAATGGCAGATGGCAATTGTGCAAACTCAATCGTTTCCTTTTATTAATGTGTATGACGCATAGCATGGGATTGTATGAGAGTCTGCTGCACTATTGAATAATGTGGATCAATTCTAGGCTATTTAAAAAATTGTACGAAAAAATAAATAATTATATTTCATTTTTGTTTTCGCTGTCTCCCCGAGGAAAGGGGCTCACAGTTGAATGCTAATACCATTAGAAAGTGTCCTGCCTCCTGGACACGTTTTGGACATTAGCCTTCCTTTTATGGAGGACATGGACAAAGGAACTCTGGTTGGACCAGTGGAGACGGATGATTAGTAAGCTCAGAATGTTTATTACAAGGATAAATAAAGATCTGCTCTCTGTTGGCACCGGTTCAACTTAATTGGCAGGCCTTTTCAGAGAGGAGCCCCTGCTGAGCCCCTGCAACAGCTCCAAACGTGAGGCTGCAAGTGTTCCAAGGACTCCTCTGGCAGACGCTCCGTTGCCAGGTGGTCCATTACCAAGGACACAGTGAGAGTGAGGGAGGGTGCTGAAGGCAGAAAGGCAGGGTTGCTGCAGAGCCTCCACCCCCTGCTTGCCCTGCACCAACCAGACCATGAACTCTCTTAATTAGAGAGGATGCGGCCTCAGCACCTATCAGGCCCTGCTCACAGCTGCAGACTCATCCATAATGCATAGCGCAGGTTATGAAACCCCCTCTCCCAACACCCCCCTATTGAGAAAGCAAGGCCGCACACAGACCAAATATTCAACACGTATAGAGAGGTGCACTACTTGACTCACCAGGTGCGAAAGTGCTAAGTGGAGATTACTGTGTGACAATATGGCAAAACAAAGTTGATGGGAGGTGGGGATCTTTCAAATGAGCTGTTTGAGGCGAGAAGAGGTGCATAGTGTTTGCATATGTCAATGCAGGGGAAGAGCATGGTGTGTGTGCATGATTTGTTAATGCTGGCTGGAGTTACAATGGAAGGAGGACAAAAATAGAAGGAAGGAGGAATGCCATACCTTTCACTACCTTATCCAGATAGTGAGCTTGGGAGATAAAAGACAGGACATATAAGGGAGGTTTGAACAGTGCCACTTCCATGACAAGACAGCAGGCCAAGGTGTTAGTTTACATTACAAAAGGGAAATACAACACAAAAAAAAGGTGCAGCCATGAAGCAAAGCCATGCATTACAAGCAACACAACAAATACGATCCAACACAGAGGGAGAGGGATGAGATGGGAGAAAAACTAAGGGGGGGATGGTGGAACACTGAGAAAGAGAAAGACATAAAGAAAGAGAGGGAGAGAGGGTAACAAAGTATTATGTTCAGGCAGAACATTTTAATCTGTCCACATTTATCAACTGCCAGGATCGTCGGCATATCTTATGGGAGTATTTCAAAAGCAACGTGATTGATGCACATATTACCGCCCTTAAATCTCTCTAGCAATATCGTACAGGGGGTCAGGATGTAAAACAAAAAGCTCTTTTAATCTTGAAACACCTCTACGGGCAATGAGGTCACCAGAGGCTTCGGCTGCTCCACAGCACGGGGCTGGGGGCCAACACAGAGCTCTCGATAATGACAATTGATTTAAATTGAGATCTTTGGCTTCGTAATGGATGACACTGAGGAATATTCTTGTCGAGGGAGTGGGGATCTCAATATGGCACTTATAAAAGGCCCATCAATAATGTAAGGCCAGCATATGAAACATTCACAAGACTGAGTAAAGGCTCTGTACTCAAGCAGCTTTGCCCCGAGATATGCATGAGAATTCTGTGAGGGTAAATTATCTTTATCTATTTGAATATGGAATAAAGCTTTCATCTATAAGACTAGCATTTTCAGATTTTCCCATCTCCATAGTGACTTATATGCGTGGGAGTTGTACATTTCTGCTCATTGAAATGCTGTGGCAGAGGGGAAGAAGGGCCATCGTTTTTATGTAATGCTTGAGTGCTTTATCATAGAATAACAATGAGTAAGCTATAACGTTAGGTGGCAACTGTCAATAAAGTAGTGGCTGGGTAGTTCCACTTACTGTAGATGAATGCATCACATGTTACATTATTGCCACATATTTTGTATAGCAGTAGAACAAAGTAAAGAACAACAGATAGAAGAGAAGGGAATTGATGAAATACAGGGAATAATGGTAGAGTTGCAATCTTGCAAAGCAGGCATCATATAGCATGTCCTCCTGTCCAAACCTCCTCTTATGTTAAGAGGAGGTTTGACAGTCCTGGCATGAAATGCTATGAAGCTCAGGGCATTAAAATACTCCTATTAATGAGCTCAAGTTACACTTCACCAATAATAATGTCAAACTTCAGAACTCAAGAATCCTTCCTTGGTCAGTGAGTTATGAACAGTAGAGAGAGGTCACAAACAGACTGGCTATGTGTCTGTTGAATATTGACCGATCACTGCAGCCACTGGTTCTTTAAAAAAAAGCAGAGCTCACAATGAGTAACCTATTCAGAAACTACGAAATTGCAAATATATTGTATTTATGAGATACAAAGCGTAGAGTTCACTTTGCAAAGTTCACTTGGCTCCTTTTACCTCTTGCCTTTTCTGTCTGACAAGGATTCTAGCAAGACTACAAAGAGCCAGCATTATCAACCTCTGAACCACTGCTGGCATACTTTGCTAAAGGATTACAAAACCTACTACAAAACACAGAGCACTTCATGACTTTCCTCTCTAGCAACACAATGAAAATCCTGTCAAAACTTTGTTTTTAGGTTTAAATAAGCCACGGTTAGTAAGAAACTCTTGACATTCTGTCAAGGTCTTTTAAACTTAACTCCTGCAAGCGTTTACAAAAGAACAATTGATGGCATGATAAACAAAGCGCTAAAAGGGATGATGACCCACATGTAAACATTTGAAATAAATAGCAAATGAAAAGGGAGAAAAGAGAGGGATGAGGAAAAGGATGAGTAAAATAAAAGGACACCTTAGCACATTCCCACATTAAAATGCATGAAGGCAAGCCTCAGATCCTTGAGTAAACCTGTTCATGCTTTACTGAGTTGCACTGATTCAATTAAGCATGCTTTTCCCTCTCTTCTCAAACTGGAACCATTCCCCTCACACCCAGCGCTTCATACACACACAGACAGACAGACGGCCTACGCCTTTGTTGACCCTCCAAACACACACACACAATGACCACCACCCAAACCAAAACCTCTTCCCATCCTACCAATAGTGCAGTGCTCTCCGTTCCATCCCGGACTGCATTCACATTTGCCGTCCCTGCAAGTGCCATGTTCGTTGCAGCGAGGGTGACACGCCCTCTGGTCACACCCGGTGCCCATCCAGCCGTCGTCACAGCGACAGGTGCCCGACACACAAATGCCATGACCACCACAGTCCGCTGCACAAATCTCTGTGGGAGACAGGGACACAGAAAAAGACAAAAAAGAGAGTGGGGAAAGACAGACAGAAGGAAGGAAGGGGGGGTGGAAGTGGGATGTAAAGGGAAGACGAGGCAGCAAGGGTGAAGAAAAGACAAATCCAAGAGTTATTGTCAAGGCAAGGCGGCCACGCTCCACTACCTTGTCTGATGGCAGCTGAAAAGACATTCTTGCACCTCATAAGGGGCAATCCTGTTTGACAATACAAATCTAATAAGTCCATTATAAAGAGAAGACAAGGATTGTGGTGACCTTAGCAGACTTATTCTTCTCCTTGCCTTGTTTCCTTTTAGTAAATTCACCTCTTTCTGGCACATAAGGGGAAAATAGGAAAACATACACAGCTGGAACTTCTTTTTCAATACAATTGAAAAATCAGCACTAGCATTTTGATGAAACTATAAAACGAAATATAGTTTATTTGTTGTACGTGCTGTGTTCATTGCTTTGTTAAATGTATATGGGATATAGGCAGGAAATCAAACTCTACAGAGTTATTCAAGGCATGATTAAAGGCCTGGGATGAAAATATGCTGTTTTTATTCTACCTAAGTGATGTGTACCAGAGGAAGAATTACATTCACGGAATGGAGAAAAACTGAGAGACAGGGAAAGCACATTAAAGCCTTGCCGGCGCTTTTGTGTGGCAGCTGAAAGACCACCCTGACAGGCTGCGATACAGACTGGGACATTACCCCCGTCTCATGGACTCGAAAGAGAGTATGACATGAGGAAAGCTTAAAGAAATTAAACAATGACATATTTATTATGAATCCCATTGAAATGTTAACCTCTTAATTAACAATTATGTAAAAAAGGGGGGCTTAGCAGGAGGAACAATAGCCCTGTATCCATGACTTATTAGCCAAGCCATTTAAATATGACCACAGGGGACCAAACTGAAGGTACAATCTTTCAATAAGTCAATTACTGCATATACAGTGGGTATTTTGTCACTGTTACCGATCTAATTTTAGTGTTTTTTTAAAGAGCGTAAAAAAAAAAAATGTAATGCTAATTAGAGCTCAGTACTTTGTTAAACTATGCAAATGCTAATGTTACATCTGACTTTTGATTTAGAGGTTCACCATTTTAGCAGTGTTTCAATCAGTGCCCCTTATGAATGCTTAAACACACACAAACAAAAAACCTTACATATGCAAACACAGGTTATCAGGATTCCTCTCATCAGTCGATTTATTGTTGAACTATGCCACTATGAGTTATCCTCTAAAGACAATATTAACAAAGCTAAATAGGAGGTGCTAATGAATACAATGAACCTTTTGAGTGATCTCATTAAGCTGAAAAAACAAAATGCTAAATCCGACACTGCTAGGTCCTGTCCTGTTTCTAGCACACATACTGTACTGCTAAGAGAAAATAGACTCAAACTGAATGCGAGACAACTGCTCACTCGGAACAAAGGAGAAACCTTTAACGTGAGAAAGATGCAATTACAGCCCGAAGGCAAACCCTCATTATCCGTGGCCAGAGGAGTCCGCAGTGAGAAATACCCCCATCCCCATGATGGCTGTTACCATTTGCACTAAAGGGCCTTGTAAACAAACTTTCCTCTGGGTGGGAGAATGGCATAAGAAAACACACATATTAAAGGACATAAACCTCAGGCATTGTTTTATGGTTTGTAATCGCATTACTACCAACTGTGCACACACAGGTTTCACAGTTCCAAAGCCACATGAGAAAATGAGTTTGTGCCCTAAAACTATACGGGGAGGGGGGGGTTAAAGAATCTTGAAAGACATATTGAAAGCTTGCCATCTCTTTGTTCACCCCCCAGACAGCAAGGTTACAGGCTGCTAGCTGTACTGCCCCACAACCAGGCTTAGTGTAGTATTAGAGCACAGAAAGCTGTACAATGAACGGGATAAAGGAGGATAAGGAGCCAACTCATCATCATTTACAGAGCTCTTTCTCTGCGAGGCAAACTCAGACTAACTGCCCATTTCCCTCAAAATCCCGGGGATTACCTAATAGGTCATTGTGTCTGCTTGGAATATGAGAGGATTCCTGGATCCAAGTGACTGCTGGATCATTTCAGAAATATTTGGTGAGAATACAAATGATGTTGTCCAAAGGAAAGCAGCTACTGTATCAGTTTCTACTAAATCAGAGCTGATACTGATTATCACCACATTGGGGGCCTGTTCAAACTGAGCTACAGCTTTATTCTGCCAGGGAATAACCAACATGAGAATATGCTCTCATATGAGCATTCATATGTGTAGGTAATAGTGCTGGGTGATATAATCAAATATTATGACATTTCTGATGAAATACACTGATATGAAGGGATGAAGGATATTTTAGGGTTGACTATCAGGGATTTCACGAAACATTTACATAAATAACTTTTTTAATAATCAGCTGTAATGTGGTTATAATGTCAGATACTTTAAACAAGTTAAACATTTATTATAAAAAGTCAGGAAAAGACACTGATGCGGTATTACGATATCCAAAATGTAAGACAATGTGCTGTCCCCTATTACAAAATCACTATTGATATATTGCCCAGCCCTGGTAAGCGTATATACAGTTCTGGGGTTGGCTACACTTAAATGAAATATATGGAAGTTTTAAATCTGCCAACACAGAGTAAGTAATGTTATATACCTATACTTGACAGCTCTTTAACGATAAGCTACAGAGTGCACTGTGGTTTTGTAGTAAAATACTTCCCTGATAAATGTGAGCAGAGAGATGGCTGTCTGAGCTGAACAAAATTGTACGGGACTTTTTTTTATCCTCGGAGCCTAAAGAAGGTATATTCTAGCGGTGAAAGTGTATCTTCTGCTCAGCCTATTCTTGACTACCAAGAGAGAAAATTCCCCATGGACAAAATGAACACAATGGGAACAATCCTCTGGAGCAGAAAGAGCTATCATCAGCTGTAAGCCTTGTGCCAACGCGAAGAAAGCCAGAACTCAAGAAAGAGCATTAACTTGCATTAGATCATGCCTCTGACAATATCCCTGCTATGAGCGTTTCCCTCTTTTCTCTGGCTCAGAGAAGAAATGTATTTACAGCAACATCTACCAGAGTGTGATTGCTCGATGTGGGCTTCTAAATAATCACTGATGTGAATAATTGAGGCTTTTGTATGTGAGCAATTTTTATTTTAACATAGTCACAATTGTTTACTTCTGTGAGGAGTCTAGCAATTATTTATTATATTGAATCAAGCCTGGGAAGAAACATTCCGACAAATAGACCAGGATTTTACCAGAGATAAACTGGCCGAGATGTTATTACATGATGTCGCAGTTTGTCAGTTGTGAGGTATTCAATTAAACTTGCAAGCCTTCAGAGTTAAGTGATACTGAAAAATATTTACTGATTTGGGGAGTATTTGACAGTTGTTGAGGATAAGTCTAAGAGATAACATAATTTTAGAAGTGTATTACTCAAAATAAAGCTATGACTGGGGTTTTTATTTAATTGAATCCAAGGGCCTAATCTTAAACTAGTAAAATTACAATACATCTTTAATAACCTGCTGAATTATTTATTATTAAGTTTATTAAAAAGCTAATTTAATTAGGAGAATGCCCTATTTTCTCTGAATACATTGTTTTTTATATTTGGTAATCACAGCTAAATCAGCTCTGATCTGTGAAGGGGAATCCTGCCCATGTTTGCTCTGACCAGAGGGAAGCACTCACCTGTAGAGCAGTCGTGGCCCGTCCAGTTGGGATCACAGCTGCAGGTTCCGGTGTCTGCCAGGAACGCCCCGTGTCCGGAGCACTGGTCCATGCAGGAGGCCCGGGGGCTCTCACAGCCTGGCCCGCCCCAGCCCACAAAGCAGTGGCATTCTCCCTGGACACATACCCCTCGGCCTGAGCATGTTGGATCCATGCAGTCCACTAAAAGGGTTCCAAAGAGACAGTGTCAGACACACCAGTCACCTGCTGTTTCCCTCTTTCAGAGGCAACCTGGCGTCTCTGTTTGAGGCTGAGCCGAATGGCAAGTGCAGTGGGCCATAGCTCAGCTGCACACAGAGAATTACACAAGAAGGCCTACTTTCTTTAAACTGGAGACAAGATTTACAGTCAAACTAATTGAATGGCACGAGGGCTTATGGTATCAAACAACAGGTACTGCCTACGCTCCTGCTGGCACAGCTCCATCAACTCATATTGAAAATCGCTTCAAATAGGGAGGGTGCCTTAATGCTGGGAAAAAAACAGGGTAACTTAGCTAAAGCCTGGGGCAACTGCACTCTAGTTTACAGACTATCTGAAGAACACTGTCTCTCTTCTGCTTTTTGGTGGAGTTTAATTAGTATGCAAATGTCTAATTAATACCTGGTTCTATGGCATCCCTTCCCTTGACATCTTGCTAAATGAGCGCTTACTTTGTAAGACACAAGAGTTGTGGGAGCAAGTAGTTAAAATAATTACATTCTTTCTAGCAAGCATGGTACACACAGATGGCCAGTGGGCCCCGAGCAGGAGCAATGTCTAGCCACGGAGAGCAGCAGGCCGCGCCATGGCAGCTCCTCTTTACCATGACATAAATGGGTGTAAAGGCCGTCATAGGAAGACAAACAGGATCTGGTGCCTCTTAGCAGATGGTTTGGGCACAAGGCACAAAGATCATAGGCTAACTGACAAGAGAGTCGCTCCTGGCAATTAATCATTGTGGCTGAAGGTCGCACGGAAGAAAGGTAAAAATGTTAAAGGGTCCTCGTCCACATTCCCCCTCCACTCCTTATGGCTCCACCCAAAATAGAATGGGCGCCTATGGATGTCACAAACCCTCATTTATCAAACTCACAGGGTCCATTTTTCATCTTGAATTGAGAGCCTTCAAGAGCTGGCAAACACAATGGCTCCTTCAATGTTATCTGGTCAAGCTGGATCCAGCATCATGAATGTGGAGTTTCCCAATGGATTAACATCAGACTTTGCGTGTGAATTTCAGGCAATAAATGGGCCGTTCCGATTAACCTAATGCCTTATATCCATGATTTATACAGGAGAAGTCACCATATTGTGAAGTGTTGTAGCTATAACGATCTTCATAAAGAATGACCCGTCTTTACTACAGGAAAGACAGTTAAATAAGCCATACCGACTTAATAGCCTTTCCCATTATGAGTATTTTATTAAAATGTCGAGTTAAGATGGCAGTAACAACAGCCGTTATGTGTAGGACTTTATACGTGTAGGATACATTACCATGACTTATCAAAACAATCACCTTCTTCACAGTTTTCACCCTTGTAGCCCGGGTTGCAGATACAGGTTCCCACGATGCACGTCCCATGGCTGCTGCATGTGATGTCAATGCACTGGTTGGTGGGAACGTCACACTCGGAGCCCTTCCAGCCGCTGTGACACATGCAGCGACCTTTAAGGTATTGACCATTCCCACTGCACAGCACTGGACAGGCAGCTTTGAAAAGAGCAGACAGCATACATCCATTTGAATGGACCCCTTCAACCATAGCTTCAAAGAATAGTGAGTGTGTGCTAAAGTCTCCGTCTGACAAAGAGCTTCTGAGCTAAATGGTAAAAGGTTTCCTTTCTAGGGAGGGTACAATTTGCAGCACACATTACTGCACTTTGTCATTCAGTGCAGATGTGACTCTCACAAAACCAACCAACAGATATCTGCACAATGGCGGTTGAGAATAAAAAAATAACAGAATAAAAAGTGTAAAATGCTGTGCAGATGGATAACAGATGGCATTATGTGTTTAAATGTGTCAACGGAAATTACTAGCATTTAAACACACTTCCTAAAGTCGTTCTTTTGATTTGGTGAGAAAGCAATGCAGCCTAGGAGCCTAGCCTCTGTAATTTAAGTCTAATTTTTCTATATACTTTTCAAGATATATTTTAAGCAATAGTTCATTAGGAGAGGTTGAGATGCATCATCTGAAGTAGTACTGCTTAACCTAATTTGAGAAATATAATACAAAGTTATTAAAATGGCTTTGTTCTGGTCCTGGTGAACATCATTTGGTCGATATCCAATAAAACAAATGTATGACTGACATGAATCAATAAAGACATTATGAAAATGGACTCACCTCGCCCACAGTCCGGTCCTTTGAATCCTAAAAAGCAGTGGCATGTTCCAGCCACACAGTCCCCGTTCCCAAAGCAGTTACTGGGACAGTCATCAATAGACTCTGCAAGAAAGCAATCAAGAGCCTTTCTGAGTAATGTGCTTTGAAAAACAATTTTCCTCCCACTCATTTTCTTTGGGCTGATGATTATCCCTTTGCTAATGACAGTGATAAGCACAGGCCCTGGTCCTGTAAACATTTCTATTTAAGTGCAAAAACATTTTGGAGTGTTACTAATGTCTCCCCCCCCCCTCTCAATTGGTGGGAGAAACTAAAAGAGTAAACAACTTCTCATCATTAGGGCTTCTACTAAAACGTCACAAAGCAAATGAATTCTCAGAATCCCAGAACTCACTGCATGTGATAAGTGGCATGCATCATTTGACAAACACAATTTGATGCTTTTCTGGCACACTGCAACCAGGCGATTTGAAGCATCAGCAGCACTGCCTTTTCCCACTACTCCCACCTACTGTGGTTAGCCTGCTCTAGGTATTGGCAGTAACAGAGTAGACAGGGAGACTGCTTTGTGCCCCTGTTTTCTCTATTCATCACACTTCTTTTTGATCTACCTTTTCTGTTTTGTGGACTTAATAATAGTGATTTACAGTGTTGAATGCCCTTTTGTGGGTCATTGACAACAGTTGTTTTTCATCAATTGGGCTTTTAAAAAAAATCTGGCAACCAGTTCTGTTTTCAAAAATAAATAAATAAATAAATATAACAATGGAAAATAACACTGGGTTGTTGAAAAGGAATCTTGGCATCTCATCTAAATGTAGTTGGGCTCAAATCAAATGATGTGGGATTTGATCACAGACTCTCAGTGATTCCCTCTGATCCAAAAAGTAGACCCTGCACACCTCACCATGATCACAAAACAGCCACTATACAACAAATAAAAGTGCTATCTTTTGACATGTCCTTATGAATAGAAGCTTGGGAGACAATTGCAAGCCTTAGACCAAAACAAATATAACTTTCAAATGAAATTGTAGGTACAAGATGACCGTGATGTAGAAATTATGAAGAATTGCTGGAACTATTTAAATCTTAATGTGACTGTAATGTGTGCATTCTTATACAGTAAACTCAACTTTAAAACATTTTTATCTCTGACATTTCAAGAATATAATGTACTAATTGCATATATATCTCCCCCTTTTATAAATATATTTTGTATATACGTAAGTATATTTAGCATATAAAGATAAGCCAATTTCTTTGAAAGCGCAGTTTTACTCCATTTAGCCACATGGTGTTCATGGATTGTTGTATGCACAGCCTCACATTGATTATGTGGCATATTATTATCTTTCTTTCTTCTGCAGTTCTGTGAGATGCCAACAATCAGCACAACACATTCATTTCTTTATTGATCCTTCTAACTAAATCAAATAAATCGGCAAAATAATTATTTCTACTACCATGTTCTGGCTTTTATTAAAAATGAGAGTGACCACTAAGGCGCTCTGCAGCAGAGCTCTGAAACACGATGCTCACTAAATTAGGCCTGCAATGGTGCTGAAAAATATTCAATCTTGTCCATTGCCTTCAGGCAGCCGGGGCTCTGAGGCAAAACTTACTGAACAAAGACTCTCTTGTGCTCCACAAAGGGCTAGAAATGTGAGCCATGGATTCAGCTTCCCTTTACTCTGGAGAGTCAATCATCACTGAGGATGCAACGCAAGACAGAGAGAAGAGACAAAGAGAGAAAGAGATGGAGGCAGAGAAGAAATAGAGAGATAGTGAGCAGAGAAATGCTGCTGATGCTTTCTGTGCTGCGGACTTTGCCATGTTGGGTTAGTGAGGGGATGCTGGGGAGACTTTCCTCCAGGGTGGTGGAAGAAAATCCCCATTTTGGTGGGTTTTAGATAGATTCCAACAAGAATATCTACGGTAACTACAGTAAGACTCTTGGTTATTCGTGCTCAAAGCTAGTGAAACCAGCAGTATGTGTGGCCATTAAATGCCTCCCAGAAGTAGAATTATTCAGTAGAGATTCTTGCTTTTAATTTTACAGCTCACGTATAAAGGGACAGTAAAGCTAAGCAGGGTTGTAATTTAATGTTCACTAAACCAAGTCAGTGAAGTGAAAGATCAAGCTTAATCTGCAATCTACTGACATATTAAGGGGGCAGGCATTCATGAATGTGTCTCTAATTATAGGTTATCTTATCTTTATCCATCACGGGTATTTCTTTTAGTGATCAACAAACCGTCAAATCGAATGTATTTAATTGAGTTATAGTGAACTGCCGTGCTCCCTCGCTGACGCAGTTTGGTAGATTGCGCAGTTCCCATGTCTATTGGGCGTGTTTCCTCTGAGAGCAGGAAGGGAAGGCCATGAATATCTCTTAGCCACATACTCGACATAGGCCAACGCATAAATCATGGATTCAAGCAGAGCTTCATTGAAATTCATTACCCTTTCACATCAGGGGAGCTAACTATTGTGCGAGTCTCTCCGGCGGGTGAGGACGGAGAAGCGTGCAGCAGGCAGTTTTAATCAGCGCCTTGCCATACTCTGAGAGGATGCTCAGCACCTTGGAATGATGGGTGGTTGTCTACAGAGAGAGCCTGGGCTATATAGTGAGACAGGATATAGAATAAGACGTTGGCGCTGGCTTTTTGATTCCCTTTGCTTTGCTTGGCCAGTAAAGGAAGCCATGTCTGGGCTGAAACATGTCTGGCACCAGGCAGCAAGGGACAAATGGCTTCATGCTCCAGAGGGCTGTGATAAAAAACATTCAGGGGGACACATTTCACATTGCCATGGAGCCACCGCCAAGTAATGAGGAGGAGCATTAAACACACGGACGCTCCAACCCCCCCCCAGATGTATTATAGCATGGTTATTTGCTACAAGTAAACTTTTTATTTAATGAATGCGAAGAGCACAACGGGCCTCGCTGACAGTAAAATGAGACATATTTTCCTTCCAACACTGTCAGAAGCACTAAAATAATTTGACTGTTAGTGTCTTATAAACAATGCCGCATGGTCTCTCAGAGCGCCTGTTCTAGTTATTGTTCACATATATTTCTATGGCTGGGCTGTTCTGTCTGAAGGTCAACTCTATCCCTCCATGGCTCAATACAATTCAGGCAGTTGGTGAGATTCAATTTCTGCTGAAGGGCACTTAACCGGTGACCCATTTTAGAAAGGGCCCCTCTGCCTCCCTCTGAGCTCCTGTGGGCAGATCAGCTCTGATACAAATGAACAGAGGCAGAACATAGCGCTGACTAACTCTGCCACACCCCATCCCCGCCCCGTTCCCATGTGTTGCCCACAATACCTGATTTAGTCGTGTTTTCTCAAATATGAACCGCAGATGGCCCTCGTGGTCACCCAGTCGAGAAGAAATAAGCAAAACTAAACATGCTGCCCTGACTCCCCCTCTCTGTGTCATATCATCTATTAAGTATTGAATTACAGCTGTTGTTTGCACAGCTAGGCGGGGGGTCATCTCTTGCCTGTCTCCACTTGGTGTTACATTGGTGTTGAGGACAGCTCCTCATCGATCTGCTGCCTGGCACAGCCCCTCGTCACAGATGGACTGTGGCCCAGGAGCTTTTAATTAAAGAACATGTGAGAACAGCTCCCAGCTGCCATCCCTGTGAAAGTCGACACCTCGGGCCCTCTCACACCTTGCCTGATACAGCAGTGCCAATCAAAGGCACTTTAGGGGGAACAAAGAGGAGCGTACAAAACGAAAATCACCTCCTCATAGAAGGACGTATGTGTGAACACAGCCGCGTGCCACACACACTTAGTCAGAGGAGGGAAAAAAATCTTTGCTACTTTGATATATGGAAAGTAGATGGAAATTGGAGCAAATTGTGATCAAAAAATGGCACTAGCAGGAGGGTACAATCATACTTTGAATTGTATGCAAATGGTTCCCAGAAGCTGGACCCCTGATTCTGCGGAAGACACTCAGGCTAATGAGGATATTATGATCTCTCAATGCCCCACTCAGGGGCATGGCAGGATAGCACTGATGTCCTGATTTTTGTCATACTCAAACTTCACCTTGATTAACCCGCACTTTCCTTGGTTACTGAAATCTGCCAAAAATTGTCTCTGACTTATGCCCCAAGTTTTTCGGTAGAGTGCTGCTGGTTCATATTATAGGGATTATGGGGATTGCTATTACAGGTTTCTGCAGCAGGTCATGCCCAGGGCGCTCACCTATGGCAGTGGTGAGGTAGGAGACAGTTTCCGTGTCTTTTCCGTCGTTGTAGATGGCGAGGTGCCAGATGCCCGAGTCCATGTACTGGATAAAGCCTGTGTCGTGTGTGGTGATGGGGGCCAGGCTCCTCTGCATAACCACGGGACCCTCAAGACCTCGGACGTCCTGGGCCAGGAGCCGCCGCCCATCCAGAAGCTCCACAAAGTCAAACTGCGGACAGACACACAGAAAGTGAGAAAGACTGATGGACGGACCGCAGACACGCCATTAGAGTGACACATGAGACTTGAGTGCTTTCAGCCCTCTTTATAGCAGAGCATCATTTGGTCTGCATGAATAACTCATCATTCGAGGAGAGCTTGAGTTAGTCTTGGCACATGGCGGCTGGATGGGCTGAGATAATGTCTTAATCCACACATCTTATATGAAAGCCTTGTTTGAAAGTATTAAAGTGAAAAGAGGGAAGACATGGGGGGAAATGTAAGTTTACTAAATAACATCTGCAACCATTTTCTTCACATCAGTAGTGACCCGATGCATACCAATGACCCGGCATATTATTTTCATCTCCATAAGGAAGAGAGTCTTCACTCAGCTGCTACTCTACGTGCAATCTGACACAGCACAGAATATTTTCTTCAAAGTCAAAGTAGAGAGAAGAGACAGCATGATCCTCTGACTGAAATATACATTACATTGGACATTAATGCAAAGAAGAATCCGGGCATGAACAAATTATTGAACTGCAGTTACATTTAGAGCAGGAATCTAAACTCTGTGAAGCAACAGTCAGTTGTGATTAATAACATTATATATCTGACTGTGCTGCACATAGATGGAAAATTAGTGTAGAGAAAAAGCTGCCTTTCTTGGCCCCTGCTGAGCCCCGCGTCGTGGTGTGATTCATTGGTGACATTGAACCTGAAAAGAAATGTGCCATAAATCCCTTATGCAAGTCAATCGTAATATAATAGAGAGATTTATGAATTGGTTGGTATTCATGAAACACTCCTATATGGTTGGATAGATTTTTTCAAACAATATCCCAATTTATATTCGGTGGCAGGGCAAGAATGGAAAAAGGAGCTAAATCCCTATACTTAGAAGACATCGATTGTAAATTATTTAACACACTCATTTACAATTTACTAGTGTTTCACAACCAAAATACGGATTCTTACAGTAAGTGGTAAGACAACTTAAACCCTGAAAACATTTAGATTTAAAAACAGAAAAGACTAGTAACACATTCATCTATGTCAGTGACTTTCACATATCTCCCACCTGTGTGTGTGAAGGAGGTAGGCCTCTTCTCCCGTAGACTCCCACTAAGGCATCTTTGCTCAGGGACACATTAAACTTCAGGTACATGGGATGATCAATGAAGACCTGGGCCCTCCAGAAGATACCAGGAGGAATCTGCTGCACGACCTTGCGCCCAACGTCAATCTCCCCCATATCTATATAGCTGTCATCAGGGAACAAGCTGTCCAATTTGCCTGCAATGCACACAAAGCAAATCGGTCAAAGAGATCACACCATTAATCCAGGATGTGGAGGGCAGAGGGAGTCAGTCTGCTGAAGCATGATAGTCTGACCATATCACAGATATTCAATCACATCCCTGACAGTTAGAAGAAGAACAAAAACATTATGAATGACCCCCTCTGACGATTGGCAGCAATTCTGGTCCCGATTGCAGTGAGGGGGAGTAACGAAGAACATTGAACATCAGTCTGGTGCTCAAAAACAATTCCAGTTATAGGCTCAGGTGTTGTCAACTCTTCTGACATGCCAACTCTTCTGACATGCCAAACACAAACATTGGGTTCAAAATAAAATAATGTAATACTCCGGAATCTTTCATACCTGGTGCATTTGAGTCATTAAATCATTAATCATGAATAGCGTTCATCAAAGTTGTTAATGGTGAACATATGGAGTGAAAAATAGTTTGAGAAATAGTGGAGAAAATTGCAACAGCTTAAACGCTGCGATTAAATACATCTCCACGTGAATTTAAACTGGTAAAGTGAGAATTGTAATTATATCAGAGAGGGATCTCTTATGATAGTCCCAGCTCAGGTAATAGCACATTCACTGCCAAAACGTGTCCATATGCTCTATAATACACCTTACATTGGACTCTGTGGAAATGGAAACATCTGTTTGCCCATGTAGATGAGCTCATTTCCGCACCGATGTCTATTAAAGCAGACATCCATACAAACTGCCCCCAGGACTTGGTGGCAGACACGGCTTGAGGTTACACGTGGCACGGCAGATGGCGGTGTTCTCAAAAGTCCATCAATGGCAACGTTTTTTATCAGAGTAAACATGGCACGCTCCCCGTCTGAGGATCTGGGCTTTACATAATGCGACGACACAGACTCATTTTCCACATGTTGGGCTGTGTTTGAATTTATGCCACACAGTAATGGCATACTCATCAGGCAGTTTAAATAAATCATAAGCCGAGAACAGTGATAATGGGCCTCGTGGTTAAATAAATGGTTGTTGTTCTGCAAGCTTAACTACAGCATAATGTGTTGAAGGAAAGCCATCTCATAGAGAGACAGAAACTTGACTGAATGTCAACAGAGTACACTTCTGCATCCCTTTGATAAAACATGAGATAGCTCATCAGTGTTTCTGGTGACAGCAGTGCAGAATAAGACTTATTTAGAAAACTATGGCTATTGATTTCCTATCAGCAACAGCTGCCACGCAGGCTCTCAGCTCAGCTGTAGTCATGCTTGTTGTTAGCTAAACACACTTTCTGCTGTCTGGTAAATGAAAAAGACAACTCCTGGATCCATCTATATGGTAATGACCCCATCTTCTACCTATTGTCGTCTGCCAGCGACAAATCGCATGGCTAAATCTGGGCCCATTTGTTGGAGAATGGAACAGAGCAAAGTTTCCTGGAGTCGAGCACTTGGTACCGAGGGGTGAGCGCATGCTTTCTTTGCCTGCCAGGAAAGGCAGTCCGGACTAGGAGATGAAAGGATCACATCCGTTCTGAGGAGGACAGAGTGGCTAATCCCCCTCCAGCCCCTG
Source organism: Notothenia coriiceps (assembly GCF_000735185.1). Classification (NCBI taxonomy): domain Eukaryota; kingdom Metazoa; phylum Chordata; class Actinopteri; order Perciformes; family Nototheniidae; genus Notothenia; species Notothenia coriiceps. The sequence goes on from NW_011370527.1 coordinate 68,036, forward strand.
GATACTCAGTCCCTTAAGCTGCCCCATTTTCTCCCTCCAGGAACAAATAACACTTTCCCACTTACAACAACTTTCATAGGATTACAATGCAGATCTCTTTGCATACCATGGAGACGAGTGAACACAATGTGAAACTGGATGACACAATAATAACAAACTTGCTCCAAAATGTCATCTGCAAACTTTAAGATTTGAAAAACCTTTTTTTTGCATCCTTGCAGTTTATTTTCTGATTTGGTGCAGAATACCCCAGCAAATTGAGATTCATACAAAATCATCCCCAAAACATCACATCACTATTTAGTTTGGGTTACGTAAACATACATTTAAAAAGAATATCATCTGCATTTAAAATAGGACATTGTCTATATAAAAAAAAGCACTTACTCTCATCTTTTCCTCTGCGATCAGGTAATCCCAATCCTGTGTTGCCTAGGGGGGGCAAGCTCAGGTCCGTGGGTAAAGGTAGGCCACTTGTATTGTCCTCTGACAGCTGGTACATCTGTCTCTGCATGGGCTGCAGGTGCCAGTTTAATCCAAAAAGGTGCATGGCTGAAATATTCAACAGAAGACAAGCTCAGAATGGATTTCTATAAAAGTGACCTCAGATGCATTCAATTCAAAAAGTGATGTTCTCTAAATTAAACTAACTAAACAATTATTTTCAAAGGGGAAAGGTTCTTATCCAAAAGGGACAGCTGTGGGATAGAGGCACAGGAAGTAAATTCCAAAGAACAAAGAACAATACATGGTTTAATGGTTAATGGCATTTTGTTTAAAAGTGCTGAGCACCGCGATCAGGAGATGAATGGTCCCCTGACCTCATGGGACAACATCTGTCTCCCCACACCAACATCGACATGGACCATCCCCAGTGCCCTGTCATTTCTCAACCCCATTACCTTTCCATTCCCTTGCAAAACTAGGGGACAAAAGAAAAGAAAAACATCAGCACGGAGACACGAGGGTGTTTCAATGTGAACACAGTGGAGGGAGCGTAGTGATATTTTACAAGGTCGACTAAATAAATGTCCTCTGGAACAATGGCAGCAGAGTGTGGGACAGAGGAGGAGGGGCTGACCATGACAGATCACCAATAAGAAAATGGACAAGACGAGCTTAGCAAAGCAAAAGCCACCTTGGAAGTCATCAGTCAGCAGAAAAAGCCCGGAGACTCAATATAGCTATTTTATTGGTTTGTTGGTTCTTTTAAGCTCCTGAAGTAAATAACCACGCAATCCAATTATAAAGAGTGAAATTATCTGCCAGTCGTAGTCCGAAACTGAGAATAAGACCTCTCCAGTCCTCTCAATATGTTTTTTTTCTCCTTTTATAGGGCGCTTAATCTATATTATGTCACCAATAAGCAGTCAGGGACTGTTCGGAGAACACTGAGTATGACTTTTCCATTATTATCAGTTCTTTGCATGAAAAGCAAAAGTCGTTTTTACTATTTGTATTTGATTATTTTACTGTAGGTCCATTGTGCAATTGATCATATACAAAACAAAAGTTAAATGAACAGAATGTGGTCTTGTTTACCATCCCACAAGGGGGAAATCAACGCTTTAACTGTCATCTTTTATTATGATGCTGTTATTATTAGTTTTATAACCAAAATATGTTCACCAAACTGCAACCCCTTCACAAAAACACTTGAAAATGTGCAGCAGAATCAGGTGCTTCTCAGAGCAAGGTCAGCAAACTTCAGATGAGAGAAAGGACTGGGACACTGATTGATTTGCATCCTTTTAATAGTGCAATGTGTCAACACTACTGTGTCTTCATTAGTCTAAAACAGGCCTTATTAATAGTCATATGCCATGCTGACCGTATATTGCTTCATTACGCAATATATACCATATTATATCTCCTCACTTCTAAATCAAAGTTATCCCCTAAGAATAAGAGGAGGTTTACTTACTCAGACTCAGCTATTAACTTTAAATTGATAGAAATTCCCACATGAACGTGACAAGTTGAATATTAAACCAAGTATAGTGTCTGATGAACGGAATACATTGGGTCCTTCCCAGAGGAAACTGCATCAAACGTAGATGCATTAGAGAACACCATCCTGCCTGGTTCCTCCATTAGGATCTCTGTAAGTTTGATGGCCTAACATTAAGATAATTTTCCACAAAACGTTAGTCAACATAGTCAAAGTACCGCATATTTAGTGAAATATTTAGATAGTTTGTGAAAGAAAAACACAAGGAACAGGGTATTTATCAGGTTAAACCCAACGCAAACAGTCCCTGAGATGATGAAAGTTCAACAGCAATACCAGCATCTGTTCTGTGTCCATCTGGTGGCTGTGGAAATGACTGTGTCAGTAGAGGACAACCAGTGAAGAGACAGATGGCTATGTTTGTCATTTTGTAAGCTCCAGAAAGACATTCCTTTTGATTTGTAGCTCTACATCGGCTGGCGAAATGGAAAAAGAGTCAGTGCATGTTGCTGGCAGAACTAACGCAAAGTCACCAAGCACGGTGTCATTCCAAGTGTCCTAGTAATCACGTCTTTGTGAGCCCCATTCTTCATCCCATCCATCCCTGAGGCCCCTAATGGAAAATGGTTGAAGAGGCCTCCCCCTCCCTTTCTAAATCCAGAGATTTACTTCAACGCCTTCTTGGTATCTGTGATATGCAGAGTATTGGACACGAGCCAGTGAGGAGCCCCCTGATTTTGTTTTGCTTGCTTTTCTAACTTTGCAAACATCATGGAATGACACTTCGGAAACTGCCACAATTGGCTGCGAAATGAAGACAGGTTGTGGAATAACAAGGCACTTCTAATGAGATGGCCACCAGCAGAGACAAGCTGTGTCTGTGTTCCAGCGATGCCACTGACCTGTCAAGAATACTGCACTTCGTAGCATCGCCCATTTTGTCCTGAGCACGTTTTGTGCCCTCCTTTCGCTTATCTCTTGGCAGGAAGTTAGGTCACGCCATTTGCCAATTAGGGAACAGCGCTACTGTAGTAGAAGACTTTGCAGCCAGGCTGAGGCAGTCAGCACTTATTGCTGTGGGTCATCTGCCAGCATTCCTGTGCTTCTATCTTTTGATCTGATAAGCAATTTCCAACTAGTGCACAATTCAAGGGAAGCTATGATGAGAAGACTCATTTTTTCTAATCTTACTATTCAAAATCATCAAATACTTTCTGCATCTAAAAAAAGCCAAGCTATTTCAAGGTTTGAGCCAGCAAAGATAAAGATAAACCTTGGATTTAAAAATCTTTTAACCATATGGCCAATTAATTTCTTTAAAAAAAGGTGTTACACATGGCAGCCATCAGTTGCTCATTTGTCACCTAACTATATTTACAGTTCTCTTACTTTCACAGTCTCAGGCGTGAATCACCGCTCATCCTCACTGAATACATTTGCACACAATGCAAATGTGCAGTTACATTGTTGTGCTAAATAGCTTTTACAGCTAACCGTCTTTCAAGCAGTGGCGAGCCGTCAGGGCTCTCTTGGCCCTCTGTGAGGGCCTAAGATATTCAAAAAAATAATATTTGAAAACATAAAAAAAAAACTTTTTTTTTTAAATATTATTTTTTATATATATTTTTTGTTAAATGTTTCATTAGTTTTACCTAAATAACTTGATTTAATTGTATTTAAAATAACATTTCCACTAATAAATAAATCCTTCGAATCTGCCTGTTCAGTTTCTGTTTGGGAAGTTGAAGGGTTAAAAATGCCGTATCTGTGGAGTTAACTGTGAAGGACAGAGGCTTGGTTGGTCCCCTCTCCTACATGCACAGAGGGGGTCCAGCAGGGATGTTAACCATAGACTGTATGCGTAAACTCCAACCGAGAGAGTATGTCAAATGTCAGTACAATTGACCGAATCATCATCTTCCTCTAAATGGGCGACCAATCATATCTAAATGGGCGGGCTTTATTTTCCGGACTTTATGACAAGTTCCGCCCGCTGTGAAGTCTATGCAAGTGGTGAAGTGACGCGTCCTCAAACCCGGAAGTAAGCTGCGCTCGGATTCCCTCGACTTGGCTGTGGGTGCCCTGTCATGATAGGTGTTTATATAAATGGTGTTTTTTTGTGTGGTAGAGGGTCGCTGTCACTGATGCGTTTTGAGCCCCGGGCCGCTGTTTTGATATTCTGCTGAGGTATACGGTGTGACGTAATAACTCTTCTTTTTTTTCGAGGGGGGGTCAGAGGGCCTAGGTATAAAAGTCATGGCTCGCCACTGCTTTCAAGCGTCACATTATTACAATAATGCACTGAATAAATACAATGTAAATATAGTAGAGACTGACTTGGATACCAACTGAGAGTTTCAGCAAAGAATCAAACGGTAGAAATGATGTATTTCCATGTAAACAGTTTCTGGCTTTAAACATAACACTTTTAGCATAATTGACTAGAGTTTATGCTGTTTAGTAAACGCTTTACAGTAGCTGATTTCAGTATATCACCATCTGGTATACCGTATCGAAAAAAGGCTGATTTAGAAAAAAAAAGTAAGTAATATGTAAGTATGTTAAAAAAATAAATACAAATAAAACCCTTTTGTGTTTGAACCATATCACCACACCTGTCATCATTATACATAATCAATATGTGGTGCAAAGTCCAACAACTCTGTCTATGTGCTGGTGACACAAGAGCACACATTGGGTTAACTTGTTTTGTATAGATATAAGGAAGTTCTGTTGGCACATTAGTGGGAACACATTTGATCTCACATTAGCCTGCAGAAATATTACTCTTATTAAATCATGAAATGAGATTGCAGCATTTCCAATAAATACTAAGTATTGCAGAATTGTAAAAAGTAAATTATTGCATTAATGAGCTTTGCATTTAGGTGATATTTATGATTGATTTAGCATTTATATGAAATGTCTGTGTTTATTTCCTTAAGCCAATCGAGCAATTTTCCACATTCAGAGTAACATAAGTGTTGACAAATCTATAAACTGCAAATATCACATAGGTGTAGTACAAAGCCTCAATCAAACAACGCAGTATTATCCTGAGGTACTTAAAGACAGATCAACTAAATAAACCTTTGTTTCAGAGAAGATCTTTTGGGGTTGGATTATAATGCAGTTAAATATGTTCTAGGGCCCAACCTCTTTGTCCTTGGCTTCATACCCATGGTGGAAAGAAGTGAACACAGGAGGATACTGGTGACCTTAAAATGAGAAATATATAACAATGTGCTAATGAGCGAGCGACCACAGAGAAAATAATGGCATCTTAAAACTTTGACCTTTTTTTAATATCAAAATGTGCCATTTTTAAAAGTTCTGACAAATAAAACCACGCTTCATGTCAAAATATCTGTCATGATGTTTAATTGGGTTCATTAGACATCCCACCCAGAGTTCCCAATTACAGGCCTCAATAATTAATTGCACTTGAAATTAAATGTATTTTCTCATCAGCCTTTAATTAAATATGGACCTCGTTCTTGATTGGAAATTCCGATCTTAGGGTGAGGCTTGGCCTCCAACATGTTTACTTGTGGGGCATCGGGATATGGACGGAGTTTTGCAGGGTATAATTACACAGCCTGATTAAAGACTATCAGGTTGATGGGGCTTTCTGGCTTTAGGCCAAGTCAAAGCAGTAAACTGCTGTAGACACGACTGTATCTGTGCTTCTGCAGCTAAACCACACAGCTGATTCCCTAAACAGTCCAAAATAGAACTTTCTCACTCCTACCCTCAAATTGTTCGATATGGAGATAATCATCATGAGCAGAAACCAGCTGATTCTTTTTAATCCAGCACTGTTCTGAATTTCAAATTAAACAATTTAAATGGCTCTGGTGACAAAAAATGAATAATCAGATTTGAGCTCGTTTGGCCTCAAGGAGAAGCAGAACCGATTGCTTTCTTGATTGTTACGGCAAAATGCAAATCTATAACAAATGTCTTCAATGAAGAATTCATTTATCTCACTGATGAGGACCATGCTGAAGGATATGGATATTCTTTCACCGACTTTATTCATATGAACTACAATATTCTTACCATCCTTCACTGTAACCATTTATATGTAAAACAGCCAATCAGATGTAATGAATATCATATTGGAAAAATATATTAAAAAGAAGTGTGGGAATCAACTCCCACAAATCAGGCTGTATTCACGTAAAAAAGGTGAGGCTAGCTTTTCATGTCGACTACCAAATCTATGGGCCAATCAAAATGACAAAGATATCCAACAATATTTCAATCCCGACCTTGAACATCCCTGTTTGACTTTACATGTACAGAATCTTAACCTGTCTGCTCTCCGTTCCCCGCACTACAGTAACCCTTTGTCTTCAAGCCTGTCACTCATTCCTTTAAAATATTGTCAGTGTTATTCCTCCTCCCTACTCTGGTCTTGCTCCTCATATCCTCGTCCCAATCCTTCATAGCCCCAGTTAGGTTGACTTCTTTAACCCCACGCTTACCCCTAAGCCTGTTTCTATTTATCCTAAATGCAAACACCCCTACACCTTTTGATATTTACTTGACCGTTGACTTACCCACAATCCTCACTGTTTCCCATCCCCTTTTCTACCTGACTGCACTGTTACTGAAGATGCTGCTGTTATTGTTGTTTGCCATAAATGAATGATCAACTTTCCTGTATCCTTTTTTAAAATTTCATTCATGTAACAAACAAATGAGTGTTTTGTTATGTTTTTACTGACCAATTTACTAATAGTGATTCAACCTTTGTAAAAGCTACACAAAATACTCTACAACTAATACTGAAAGAGCAACAGCTTGCTGGGATTAGACAGTGTAGCAGTTATTAGTTGTAATAGCCAGGATGTGTAAAGCTACCAGAAAGAACATTTAAATAAAATCCAATAAGAACACAGCTTAATACGTGATCTCCAAGAAATACAGTAAAACAAAAAAAACATCACAGCAATTACTCTCAGAATCCACTTGCAGGAACATCCGTCTCGAGTTTATATTTTTATTTTGTGTCCTTATAACTGCTTCTTCTGACCGTTTACAAGTGAAATTCGGTGTAAACAGTCTTGTATATAGATCACAGGGACGAACAAGAGATCAGATATCACCAAATATGAATATCATTCCCTTAGGCAGGCAAAAAGAGCAGCACTGATTGAATAGCTTAACTCAGATATCACAGCTCATAGTCCTCACCCAGCTGGGACCTGGGTATGCTGTTCAGGGAATATTACACCAAATAAAATGAATAATCTAAATGTGCAAATCCTCTCTTGTGTGATGGCTGATGTCATTTTAATTCATTTCCTATCTGACCTATTCAAAAGAGCAAGAAACTGTCTTCCCCATCTCTGCAGATTCAGTCAACCCAATCTATGAATGGTAATGTTATTTTGGACGAGGTGTGTGGGCGAGGAGTCAATTTATGAGTCGCTTTATAACTACGCTCATATGAGCCGCAGAGTGCGGATTCTACACTATTAAAACGGATGATAGAGGGAGCACAATGGGCATGGACTCATCCTGTGTCTGCAGTTAAGTAAGGGGTGGGGCCGGGGGTGTATAGGTGGAGGCACTCACCCCTGTGTGTAGGAGCATCAGAGGTGACTCACCAATGAAGTAGGCCAACAGGAAAAGCAGTGTTACTGAGATGAGGATGGCACTGAGAGCAGCACATTTCCAGTTGCAGTGCTTATAGGACTTCTTCAGGCTGAAGGCAGGTCGAGAGAAGGTGTTCCGAGGCAGGGGCCGAGGGGGGGGCGAGTACACCGTGCTGGAGGTCAAAGGGTATCCTGGTGATGTTGTGCAATACATTGGTGATGTTCCACCTGGTTTGAACAGGAAGTGCCTGGGAAAAAACATATTTTTTCTGTTAGTCTGAACAGAAAATGCAAATTTCTCAGGGATCTCTATCGTCATATTACTGTGGGTTACTGTGTATCCAAGTGCAGTCCCTTCTACTGGTAAGTATCTCTGTTTCCAAGCACCTTTAATACCGTTACCATAGTCACGCTTCTGTCAGATTAGTGGGAATGCTAAAGCAAACCGGCTTTTGCTCAGTCGAAACTGTGAATCAATATTAAATCTAATTTACAGGACTAGTGACCGGAGCTGGCTCTTGTTTACGTATTCATGCCAGCATGGTGAAGAGTAATTCCCAATAACTATGTGTCAGGGCTGTCCGCATGAGAGATACCGTATGTAAGGTTGCAGCATGGAGTGGAGCAGATTTATTCGCCCTTGAAGAGCATGGCTGGCTATCTCAGAAAACATGTGTAGCTGCATATCCAAAAGCCGTATGATCGGCCCATCACAGAGTCAGTGGATGAGGCACTGTCGTCAAGGCCGTTTTACCGACTAGTTTACAAGAAGCTCCTGAGCGACAGCGACATGAATGTGATTGAATGTCACATTACAATGTGTGATGTGGAAAGTCACTGGGACCATATTTTGTTTATGAATATCAGGACAAAACTCAGACAGATCCTATTCTCAATAGGAGAATACATGGGCAGCTGCGTTTCATAAAGCGGCCATGCTTAACATTAATCAAAGTAATACAACCCAACAATGTGACTAAATGCAGATTGTTAGTTGTATCAAACAGGTAGGGGACACATACAGCAGCGATTCTAGCACTGCAGGGGACATACACAGATGATTGACAGCATTTTAAATAGAGGATGGTCGATGGAAAATAGTGCAGGCATCACTATTGTGCTCATGGCAAAGCAGATTGTGACAGTAGTGTGAGCCAGATAGCAAACATGCAACATACCCGTCGTTGTACGAGGCATCACGGCGTGCTGATGCCAGAATGTCCATCTCAATGAGGTTGTCCTGTAAAGTCTCTAGGAATGTCTGCTTTGCTATGTTTCTACATACAGGTGAAAAGATGGATATGAAGCTAGTGTGAGATGTGCGTGCAAAACACAGAAATGCCAATACAGAATGTGATCACCAAGCAACATCAAAAACAAATGGAGATCAGGACGGACAGTGTGGGGAAAAGAAACCAAGGCCCTTATGGAACTACTTCTACTACGGTGTGAGACAAATAACATCTAGCTCTCTTGTTCCCCTCGTTACCTTGTTTTGTACGAGCCCTGCCCTTCTCTGCAAGCGTCTTGCTCTTCTCTAATAAACATTAGAGTATTCTGGCTCCTTTAAGGTTGTTATTGGAAGAAAACAATACATCACTTACTGTACAAATGAGAACCTTAAGGTTTCTAACATTTTTTCTCAAACAAAACACTTTTTCGTATTACAAATAAGCTTGTCACTGAAGTTCTTACACTGGATAGTTTCATTAAATACAGTTTTTTTAGATCTATTTAAAGGTTGCAGCACTAAAAAAAAACAAGCATTTTCAGTTCATTGCAAAGTTTCTAGAGACGCATGTCTCATTTCTCCCATAATGCACTCCCCCCGATGAGAGCTCTGTTCCACAAGGAAATACTGCAGCACTGCAATGGAGAAATGAACTGAGCACATGCAATGGGCAGGCTGAACACGTTCTGTGGTACAAGAGAAAAGCCTTGTTTTTGAGCACTGCCCCTACGAGGTCAGTTTGTTCATGGTCTCTCAAGCTAGTGTTATGCGGAAGGATGCTACTTTTAATGAAGAGAGAAAGAGATGCTTGGCAGAAATTCTAAAGGAAATGGTGAGGCTGGATGGTGCCATCCAGCTGCTGGCATCTCTCCAGTGGCGGTGCAGAATTTATCAGGGCCATTTAAATTAACAAAATTAAATTCACAATAGTGACAATGAGGGTCATTGTAACACTATTACCAAAGCAAAGGTTAGGCGTAATATGTGTGTCCTTGTGGATATTACTCATAGTTTCAATTGAGAATTTTAGTAGTCGCCCATTTTTCAAGACTATACGTCATAAAGCATTCTTGCCTGTTGTACATTCACTCGCCTTACCATCTGTCTTCCCCTCCACAGGGAATACCTCTGCAGAATTAACGTTGGAGCTGGATGCCATGTAATCATTCATTATACTACTAACTGTCCTTCTACCGGCTAAAATTGATGCTCATTTTCCCGTTGACTGAACCATCTCACAAAAACTGAAGGAAGAGACAGTACCGTAATTCAATTCATGGCTGGTGCTTCGCCATGCCAAATCAGCTGTTAGCTATTCTCCTGTCAACAACAGTTTCATTCATGGCATGGTGTTTACTATATATCCTATACTATGAAACAGTGAGGTCCAAGTTGTTCTCCCTGGATTATTTCAAAAGGTCCTGATAATGAAAACATCTAATTGAAGAGTTTTAAATAAAGGAATCTATAATCATTTTCTTGGAATCACGGCAACGCAATGGCTTTTTATTCAAATGTTCCTCATGAAGCTGTCTCGAGAACCATCCAAACAACTTAGCCATCTACGCTGCAATTCCTAAGCAATATGTCAGCAAAATGTTAAGTCAAACAAATTAACGGTTGCTGTGAAACTTACTTATGAATATGTCTCGTAGATGTTTGGTCTCACTGTCTTCTGTTTCTTAATGTGGCAACAGGGAGCTGAGCACAGCATGCCATTTGGTAGTATAACAAACTGTTATTAGGGGTCCACCACTAACAAATATAGATCTCGAGAGCTCTCACATAACACCGCATGTCCTTGGGTCCTCAGCAGCACACATGCCAATTGTGAAATGGATTGAAATAAAGTGTGTCTAGAAGAACAAGGACACACAGACTCCATTTTAGTTTAGTACGTTTTTTGATTTCCTCAGCAGGCAACCTGATCACACAGAGAAGTACAGTTTTGTATTTCAACTTTAAGCCGTGTAATATGGTAATTGTGAGGGTACGAATAACAAGCCTCGTTTCCTTGATTTCCTACCGACTTGCAATAAGACCAACCAAAGAAATACCAACAGATAGTCCCTTGGTTACAATAACACTTGACAGATCTACTTCACACAAGGGCCTCCTATCGGGAAATGTGCTAGAGAACTAAGTACTGATTAATATGAAATAAATAAATCTTGGGGCTGAAGTGGAGGACTATGAAGCGTGATCACAGGAGCCTGAAAGTAATTTTTGCCAGAATTGTTTCATTTTCAAGTTCTTAATGACTCTGCTGTTCAAACTCAATAGCTTCCAACATAGGACGCAGATCCAAAAGCAGCACTTTTCTCTTGTTTGCCACAAAATCATGTTCATCACAAATGTAAGCCTTTGCCCCCAGCAGGTTATGTTACATAATATTGCTTTTCTTCTCAATAGCAGTGTGGTAATTTAATACGGAGCGGGACAACATGAAAACCTGGGTTCAATGCAATAGCACCAGCTCATCCTCACCAACATCTCTATAAATCGTCAGGGAGACGGGTTGCACAGTACCTGGTTTCCAAGGGAATGTTGCTGTTGAGTAGCCAGTTGTCCTGTGTGCAGTCTTGCCCACTGGCCGGACCCTCAGGAGGGGCAGAACTGTCTGTCGGAGCGGGACTTGGGTTACTCCGCGGTGTGTAGTTGCCCCTGTTCAAGGAGTTAATGGAGGCCGCATGGTGCTGATGATTGGGTGAGTGGGAGTGGGAGAGAGGGAGAGGGGGCGTCCGCAGCCGGGAATGGTTTTGAAAGGCTCCGTCTGGAGGCAAAAATGAAAGAAAAAAAGAGAACACTTTAGAGAATAAAAAAAATACAGAGCTTCAAAACTACTGCAGATCCACTGAGGATGCATTTTCTAAAATAATTGTGAAAGTGTGTGAGTGAGTGTGCTAGCAGAGTAAGAAGAGCCTCATGGAGTTATTTGAACTACCTAAGCTGCTACGTTATGACTGATGAATGATGAGCCATAGTTTCACCCGAAGATACATTAACACCTTAAGATTTATTTCAATGATGAGCTGCAGCGCCCTTACGCGAACCACTCTTAAAAAAAGTCTGTCTTCTGTGCATTATTTAATCCAACTGGTTTCTATCAGAGAGTGCTTTCTTGCTCCCACAGAGACCTGTGATAGTTTATTCTGACCAGACAGCGGCTCCTGTGTAAACACACAAGCTGGCCAATTGTTAAAACTGACCAACAGTTATTTATCAGAGGAAGGGTGTTGGAGACAGGACTAGTCTTCTTTAAATAAACACACAGCAACATCATTACTTGTTTTATAAAAAGGTTGCCATTATTAGATGCAGGTCAATGACTTTGGTAGCAGAGCTTTAAGCAGCCCAAAATAAACACACTTTTTCTTCTTTTCAGGTTTTTTTTACCAGTTCTCTTGTCACTCTACATCAGGGCATTTGAAAATATTAGAAATATAGACTATAGTACAGATTGTAACCAGTGGTCCTGAATGCACTACTCTATCAACAAGATAGAAGACCAATGTCCTTGTGTATCCATTTATTTCCACATCTGTTAAGCCATTCATCAATCAATGAACTGCCGGCTATACACAGAGTGAAAGAGTGGCTTTTCTAAGGCAGAAAGCCTCCTTTATTTCACAGATATCCACAACACTAAATTGCCAATTTACAGCAGAGAGAGTGGAATAGAGACACACCGATGGCTTATTGTGTATAATCAGATCCTTTATTAAAGGAATACTGAGAAAAAGCTTTGTGTCACATCAGATTTTCTAGGGGTCGGGAACATGAGGCTGCTATATCAGCAATGTGTCACTCAAGATAGATGGATGAACAAACTGTTGAGGTACAAAACTGTCTCTGCTGAGAACAAAGTAGCATTAAGCCTTAGTGCTAGAGGCATTTTAGGAACATGGAAAGAGAGCCTATTGTGTTCTCAGGTAATGTGCTAACGAATGGCTCGGCGGACAAAAACAAGACAAAATGTATCGTGTTGTATTTAAGTGTCTAGCATATGCTAACATCTCTGCCTTGAAGGATTTTAACAAGCATGTGCTTCACAGGAAGTCTGCCGGTTCCACACCTTGTAGTGTTTTAGCACAGTTTTATTTATATTTTGTTTAATTAGCCCTTGACAAAAAAGTCTTCACCTTCACAACATACTTTAACTCTGCCTCGTTGCCATAAACTTGTTCTATAGGAGGAACCTGACAGAAACTGAGTGTGACATCATGAATCTGCCGCGCTGATGGATGGTTCCATACTGTGCGCACTTTTGCACAATGGTGCCCTCGTAATTAGCCGAGCCGCCGAGAGAGAGGCGCTCCACAGTCCTGATGAACAATAGACTGGTATGAGGTGGATCCACACAGTTGTTGATGACCTCCCTCCTGCGCAGTAATGTAGCTGATCCCTAAAGCCATTAATAAGGTTATGCTAATTCAATACAGGGACAGCACAGACGTTCGCAGAGAAATATATCACTAGGACAAATGCTTTGCTGCTCTGGAATGCATTTACTGCTCGGTAAACAAATACTTTACTTCCTATGAGGATCAAGCAAAAGTGCGGTACCGAGTGAACATTTGCAATATGTATTTTAAAGACCTCAAGATAAAGTACTATTTACTGCAAGTGTATGTGGGCTCTTAATATACTGTTAATTAACTATTCTATTTTCTAATGTTTGGTGATTTGAGCAGGTCTAGACAACTTGTGCAATAGTCAGATATAACAATGTAATTTGAGCAATAATAAAATAATTAGTATTAATTCATTTTAAATTAAACTAGAGAATTAAACTGGATAAAAAAAAGCAAGATATTTTACTTGAACATGTATGGACAATCATATTTTAAACTCCTCTGTTGTTATTTTAACATATAAGTGCTATACAGGTTTGCTCAGTTGTAAAAAAATGTTCCCAAATATAAATGTACAATCTAATCCATTTCAGGTTTCAAAGCGGATTAAGGATCAAGTCAAGTTTTATTTCTATCATCTGCTGGAATATTTACTTTAAGCTAGAGCTATTTTATTACCGGTATTTGGAACAGAGAAACAGATAAATTGTTACGTAACACTTTCCCCATTAACTATTATAAAGCATTTAAGAGAAGTCTGTATATCTAGTTCCCTCCAAATACTATAAAGTCTACACAAAAGTGTTACTATTGTAAACTCGCCTATTTGCATAAAAGTCTTGGCATTTCAATGCATTGTAGAACATGTTGTACAGAACTAGACAAGCAATGCATCATGATTTAAATTCACTACCTGGCTGCAGGCATGTTTTCCCCTTATCCAACCAGTGACCCTTCAACAGGCAGGTAAGTAGTCACTGTTATTCTTGTGGAGATAAACAGAAAGACGAGAAGAAAGACGACCCCCGCAGATGTGGTGATTCAGCAACAATTACTCACTACTATCAAAAGGACAGAAAAAATAAATGGCTTTCTATTGACCGACTTTGCACAACGAAAAGGAGATTCATTTGTTATCAGAGAGACAGAGAAGGAGGACTTTCGTACAATGGCTAAACTTTCAGATGGCATTCAGAACTGAAGCCAAAAGATATCCATTCAGTCTGGGACTGTGGTTTTCATTTTTCTTCCTAACAGATGTAAGCGCTGGTTAAAGCCTCCTGACGCCATTCTAGACTTTAGGTAATTAAAGGAAATCCACTGCATTAGCTGGGGCCTCAACCCCTACCATGCAAGATAACATGTGTCTGAATTATTTTAAGATGTATAATTGTGGGGAGACAACTGACCAACTTGGGAGGTATACAATATCTACACTATAAAATAAAGTCTAAAATACATTTCAATTTTAAATCTTTTCAATCTGAGATTTAAAGAAGAATTTGTTATCAAATACTGAGTGTGTTCACTATTACCTCATGATGAATTACTCAATGTAAATGCAGATGAATGTCATGATAGTGGGTATTTAAGAATAAACATTGAAAAATATCTTATTAAAATGGCAACTTTAGAGGATTCTACAGTTGTGGTAGATGTGCTACCTGCGTGCTCCCTATACAGTTAGTTAGAGTGATTATTACATGTATTAATGATATGCAAATTGCAGCGTGGATTCTTAGAGACTCAGAGTTGTAATGAAAGCTGATGAAATCAACAAAACCAAGAAAAGAGATAATTGAAGATGCCACTATCTAAAAGAGCATCATCATTCATTGATATCTACATGTGAATAACATTTCACTGACATCATCTTTGCCCCATTTGATAACACTGGATTCAGACAGAATTTTCCACTGCGAGGTGTCCAGGAAAAAGGTCTATTTCTGTACAAGGACAGTGGATAAAATCCACAGCACCGATGGTCACACCTGATGAAATAAAGTGATGTGACATGCAGCGGACACCCGGTCAAAGCACTGAGGTGTGAACCATTCGATACAGAATTAATCAAAAGCTATCCCTGCCCAGATAAATCATTACATCTTGCTTACTGCCACATCCCCTATGGCTAATCATAGGAGCAACATTTCCAGTTGAGTAGCATTTGTCTATAAAAAAAAAACTAATAGAATTTGTCATGAAGGCAGTGAAGCCTCACTCTCTCCCGGCTCCCTGGAGCTGGTTCTCTCTGCCGGACCTGCTGCACCATTAGAGAAGGTCTGAAGGGAAGAGCCATGTGGGAATACTAGCTGTCTTTCCTGGACTTATTTGAGAGGTAACAGGTATCACAAACAACACATGGTGAGCAGTACGCTCAGCTCCTGACTGGCTCTCATGGTAATAAGGGGAAAAGACCTTCTGGAATCACAATATAAGCTCCCCTTCATTAAGAGAAGAAGAAAAACCTGCTGTTGCAAACAACATCCTGTCACCAGCCTTCACTGAGGACACCAAATGAGGTACAGTATGAAACTAGACAAAACTACTTTTATACGAGATATCTAATGCATATGTTAAAAAAAATGGTATTGCAAAACTAAATTCAAACACACAAATATAAAATAGCAGAATGAAAGTGTTATTTTTATAAAATACAATTTAAAAAAGACATCTGGGGTTTACCAATGATTGGAACCTCATCCATTAGGACTAGTCCTGGCTCCTCTCTCCCTTTCTGAGATCAAATGGATTTTCTGTCATTCTTTGAGCTGTCTTAGCAAGAACAAGACAAGTGGTTATGTATGCTCTGCTCTGTGTGTCACTCCGCTGCATATCCATCAAGCGGTTGAAGATTTTGTTAGAGGGCACAGATGGTCTGCAATTATCAAGGAATGAAAGTAATGCATCTCAATTTATGTCAATGAAAAGAAGATATGTAGGTATGCAAAATGCATTATCCATGGTCTCTGTGCACTGACGAACAGCAAGTGGAATGGATCTGGACAAATTGTCTGTTGGCTCCAGTTCATTGATAACTCGACATCAGAATCAAGAGGAACCGATCCTTCCTGACATGTCAACCCAAAAACCAAATATTCAGAGAAAAAAAAACAGGGGCAAGCCATGTGCTACTCATTAAATTATTATTCAGCCGCCAATAGTTCATTCCACATGGTGTCTAGTGGTGGATGGATTACTTTGTGGAGTGACCTCTTTTAACCACGTTTCCCCCGTCTTTGCAGACACGGGGGGATGATTAAGCAGTTCAAATGAAGACTTATTTAAATTCACACACAACCACGTCCCCGAGGCTCCTAGCATTCCTGCTTGGTCAGCTGTGAGGTGGTGGTGTGCGGGCTCTTTCACCAGAGACTCCGGCCGCACTGAAAGCCAACACTGGTCGACCCCATGCTGTTTTGCATTAAGAAATGCTAATACCGGGAGGTTGCAGGGTCTCAGATCTTGCGTCTCAGCATGGCAGCGGGCTCCCACTGGCAGTCTCCCCAGGACCATGCCCCTCAGAGAAAGCCCAGGGCCACGGAGAAACACATGCAACACAAAAGGACTGCAGGCTTCAGCGAGCAGCTTCGTCAGCCTTACAGGAACTCTGGCTCAGTGTCCGTCCAAATGAAAACAGGATCCGGAAAAATAGAAATAAAATGCTACAGCCTTGGAGGCTATTAAATGTGAATAACGATATTGTGCTGAGAGCATTCACTTGTTCAAAATCCAGCATAAAATTTCAAGTCTTGTACGTGGGCTCGGATATGACCTTGAACAAATGCAATCTGAAGTGATAGAAAGCCACCTGTTTTCCAGTGCAACACATCCACTGTGAGCCAATTATTTTAAGCATACATGGTTTTTTTCTATGGTTGTTTACCGGCGGTAAAAAAGTAAATTTGTCCTGCACCGTGTCAACTGTGAATTTGAATATTTCTTCAATAACTGACCTGTATGTCAAAGACATCTGATATGATACTCCACTCTCTTCTTTTTTCTACAATGATGGCTTTTAAATTACCTTTTTTGGCTCATGTAATTCTCACAGAAAACCTGAGCTGCATACTTTATTCCAGATAAGACTGCATTTGGCAACATTACCTCTTTTTTTTCAATTCCAACCTCTAAATAAAAAAGGAAACATTTGAATTCCTTTTCTAGAAATGTGATGAGACAACTCAGGAAATGTGTGATCTTAGGTTTAATCACATTGGCTATTCTGTTAGCCCTGTTCTGTATTCCAAATCTACAAGACAACCTACCTGGCTCACTCTAATGTTGTCACCTTGAGAAAATGAGGTTCATGCGGCTGAAGGGAACAGTCTCACTACACTTTTAACACGAGTACCTTTTCCTGAAATTATGAAACCAGCCTGAGTTGAGGAATTAGGTTTTATATTACTATTTGCCTCAAAAGCAGTGGGGCTGGAAATATTTAGAGCCATTGTAAATCACTCTTTCCTTTAAAAAAAAAAAGAACAAATACTAAAAAAGACAATATAAATCAGGATTAACCATGCAAAAAGTATTTTTTTTAAGGAATTAACAGCATTAGTCACTTTTCCATTAAGTTTGAGCTCGAGTTTCAAAGAACAGCAAATTGGAGCACATTGTGTTGCTCACTGGAGTGGAAGAGTAAAATACATTTTAAGCAAAAACGCAAAATAAGCAGATTTCAATAAACAAAATCTGCAAGCTTATAAAGTATTTGGATGCGATGTGGAAAATGTGCAAGAAGGCATAGAGCAAGCTTACATGGCTCATTAGGTGGTTTAAGTGAACAAACAGTCGAGGCTCTTATGTCCTCTTTCTGATAGTAATTGGCTCCTTACTGTCAGAGGTGCTCTTTAATTACATGATGAAGAATGCAGGAACCTCAACTTAAAATGTATTTTGCACAATTAACCACTTATTGTAGTAGTTGTGTCTATTATTTTAGACACAACTACAACATGGTGAAAGGTCTGTGCTGTTTACAAGAGATGTAAAGACGTTGCACCCACTAGCAGAAACATGCTATACTATAAAGGAACCTTAAAGCCTGTGGATGACTAAGGTAAAAACTACTGTAGAGTCCTCTCCTACTGCTTTCTGACAGCCAGAGGCTAACCTATGTAAATCAGTGTCATTGTTGTGAGACAAATCTGCTGTGGTAAAGGCCATTCCCTCCACCCATGTCCCCGTAAGCACAGTCATGTCTCTGCTGGTGCCCGGCGTGTTGCTCCTGTGGAATTAGGGGGAGATTTGCGACGGGATTAATAACTCATTTTCCAGGTTTTGTGAACAGGCAGCAGTGGCACAGTTTGATGTAATTCAACCCTTTGGGTAGTTAACTTTGAAGCTTGATCAATTATTTAGACCATTTTATTTTGTTTTTTGTTGGCTTTGCCGTTGGGAGAAGCAAGTAGCTTCTGTAGTTGAAAGGCTTTAGCATTCAAATATCAAGAAATACCCTATTCAGCAGGCACATTGATGACTTATGGGAAATATGTGGCATAAATTGCTGAGTTTGAATGACAACATTTGGTATTTTCATGTAGATGGATCATAAACAGGAATATATAACCTGCAACACATCCGAGTGTGAACATGTGACCATAATAGTTTCCTAAGGTTACCTTGAGGAAAAACACTTGAAATGTTTTATGCCCATGAACGTTGCATGCGCCATGCAGTGAGTGTTTGTGGTGTTATAAACAAAGTATGTAAGTGTGCTTAAAGGTCTTCAAAGCCAGTGATGATACCACAGGATGTTTATGAATATATAGCAACAGGTTAGACAGCAACAAACACATATTTGCCCATAGAGCAACCAAACGAGTGGCGATAGTTACATTCAAAATAAAATCTTCACAATAAATAAATGTATAAGTATGTTATCTGATTTAACTGCTAACTTAGTTGGTTTTTTCTCAACTGTCGACAGCATGTTTGCAGTGTGAGCGTTATTCTGTCAGTCTGAATGAGTGTGTGTTCTACAGCAGGAAGCACTGATTGTTATAGAAAGCAATAAGAAGCTGACATTAATTAATGAGAAACCACGTTGTTTCAAAACTAATGAATTTCAGGAGAACATTGTTAAATGACAACATAAAAATGACAGAATGGTTTTTATTTTTAATATCTGTGATATATACTTGTGATATATGTTAATAAAGCAGGGGCTTGCACATGGTATAAAGTGTTTCTTTCTTGCTAACTTCCTATCTGAGGTGCGGAGGATGCACGTAGGCTGTTGCTTCTGAAAATTCTATAGAGGGATGATAGATGGTTACTCCCACCAGCACACTTTGAAACTGCAGAGAAATATCAGTGACAAATATCTCCTACTGAACCAAAATCGTCCATCTCTTTGAGCGAGGCTCTGAACTTTGCAGACCTCGCTTCAGAGAGTTCTGCGCATTTCCTGAGGCTACATATCGACTCAAATGTTTCAACTCTCTCTCATGTTTCTCAGAAAAAGAAAGAAAAATTGGACATTTTTTTGCCCATAGCCATCTGCATGACCTACAACACAACATGTCCGGGAGCAGGGGAAGGCTAACCTCCAGAAAGCAACAGTAGTTTGAAAAGCAACTCACCATCAGCAGTTGCAGGAGCATACAGGTTCCCTGAGCCAGTTTTAACTAAGAATGAATTGGGGCCAAACTCATCCTCAGAGTCAGAGTCCTGGGCTGGCTGAGCCGCACAGTTACCTAGCAACCCTCTCTGGCTCTCATTGGCTGCAATGGAAGGGGGAGGGTATGGGAGCTGCTCAACAGGGGAGGAAGAGGCGGATGAACAATGCAGCGGAGGACCTGTGGACCACAAACAGAGACAACACATGGGGGGGAATGAAACACACCCAAACACAGGCAACATCACATAAGAGGCAACACACACACACACACACACACACACACACACACACACACACACACACACACACACACACACACACACACACACACACAAGACTTAGCTCTGACACTTCAAAAACAAACATCTGCCTTTGTCTCCATCACCTCACCCCAGCTGGGAAGAACAATACAAACAACTAAAATGACTTTGCGAGAAAGAATAGAAAAGGAAAACACCACGCACTGGTTTAGAGAAATAAAAACAACAAAACACCTTTTGGGTTTTTTTTTTAAATAAAAAAAAAGGAGAACAATCCCAGGTTAAATGCTTGAATTTAAAAAAAAGAAGAAGAAAGGAAACAGAGCTTTTCAGTTATTGTGTACGCATACAGTTTGTAGAAACAGTTTAGGAGCTTGTTAAATCGGAAACATTTATCAAAGTACCCCTAATAAAACACACAATCTAACAGAACTGCCCTGCAACAATCTACAACAATTACACAAGCAGATTGAAATGCGGACCGCACAGAAGGAACATGACAAATATGTTCCCACATGGGGGTTGGGTAATAATGCCCCCTCCTTTGGAAACACATATAACCCCTGCCAGCCAAGAAATGAATCCAACCCGCATCATCCTTCCTATTTCTTCCCTGTCCATCTCTGCTACTTGTCAGTCATTTAAAATAGCAAAGGATCAGCCTGGCCGCTCACCTTAACAGCAGCATCTGAACACTTTACAATTGTGATTATTTATAGCTCCTTAATATGCAACCCTAATTCTTGCATATGAATATCATACCATTTCTTCTTTCAGGGCTTATTGGCTCCATTCCCCATGCTGTCATGGAATGTTAAATCTCCACAGAGCTCCTATTAATGTGTGATTAACTTTTGATGCAGCTCTGCGCCACGCCGAAAATGGAGTACTTAAGTAACATGACTGCAGCGAACAAAGCTATCGGTTTGGGGCTCGCTCCATTTTCTCATCGCTCCGTCGTTCTCCGTGTCGACATTCCTGCTGACTGGACCCCCATCCATCAGTAGAGATACATTTCCTCTTGCTCTGTAATGATCCCTGAAGAGTATTAAAATACGACTCACTGACTCGCATCTAATTTGGAAACAATTAGTAATATTAACATATCAGGCACTGCCCTACACTAGCAGAGACTGCCCACTGCCCCGGAGAGTCACCGTTTGTGCTTTCTATATATTACGCACCACACACTTCATTTCTCTGCCAATCTGGTGCAGGTAATGGGTGCAGAGGTGCAGTGGCCATGCTGGGGGTTAATTACCCTCACACTGTTGTTCTTGCAATGTACTACCAGAAGAGGAAGAGCTGCTGAAAAGAGCTTTATTACAGTCGTTCCAATAATCCCTCTAATAGATCCAAGAAACTACATTCAGCGTGTTCCATACAACAACACTCTGCTGAACAGAGTAACCAGTACACCAGAGGCAAGATAAGTTGTCCAGATGAAAGATAAAATCAGATATCCGAATCAAAAACTGGTTTCAAGTAAGTTTACACATACGAGGAATTTCCCTTGGTGTATATGGTGCAAATATAAACACAATTAAAGAATATAAATTGTAATAAATTGGAAAAATATATTAAAAATATTTAAATTAAATATAGATATACCAAAAAAAGTATATAAAGCAAAACATTACAAGAACTCAGAATGATCAAATGAAATATGTGCTGTATTGATATGAAAATTGGAAAGCTGTGCGGAAATTAAAATGAGCTGCACCAAGTCTTGGACTGAATGTAGCAGCAAAGAGAGATGTCATCAATGAGACAAGAGAAGATTTAAAAATGGTCAATGTCATAACCTAAATGAGGTCAAGGTATTCATGCCCAGCAGCCATTAGTCTTGCTCACAGAGGTTTTACAGTCTGGCTGTGTTAAATGAATACTGTTCGGTATGCCTAAGACACCTGCAGCCACATACAGGGCTTCTACAGACGAGGTGCCGCAACCTGACACGGCCAGAGAACTTTCTCGGGCTGCCAGAGTTCATTGCCTTTGCCTTCACTCACTACTTTACAGCAGCAAAAGGGGACCTTTACTTAGGAGCCCCTGGACCATGCCCCAGTGCTTAAGTTCCTGACAGTCTCAGTGCCAATCACTGCCTGGTTGGACCTGACTGCAAACACAGACCCCCAGCCAGTGCATTAAAGGTCTTAATTAACTCAGCTGCGACCCAATAAAACACCTTGGTGCCTGTGATATGTTAGGATAACAGCAAATAATACAGTGCATGTCTCAAAAACATGTTGGAATATACATGATGTTCAAATGAGTAAGTAGTTGACACTGACACTGTACCTCAGCCACATCATAGACCCTATGCATTACATTAAAGCACACAATATCTTGTTTTTCATAACTGCACATATTTTATTCCAATTCTATCTCAATGTAAATACTGCAATGTTTTACTGTATTTTTTAATATGTTGTCATGTTATTATAGTTTTCTTAAAATAGTCATTTTTGTTTTACTTTTATGTATGCACCACAACACCAAATCAAATTCCTTGTACGTGTCAACCTACCTGGTAATAAACTGTGATTTAAGTGAAATTCCTAAGGATTCAGATATCATAAACCAAATTCATTCAACATTTCCACGCTATACTTTGTAAAACATAACAAAAGTGGTTCAGGTGCCAGATGTAAACCTTACATCAAAACCCTAGTTCAAAGAGTGACATTTATTTTCAAGGGATAACCGATAACAGTGTGTGGTAGTCGTGTGAGAGACAGGCGCAGAACAGCAGCAGCAACATGAGGGCGGACAGCTATGCATCAATAGATGTTTTTATCATCGCTACAACTTCCAATAAATAAGCTACTAGGTGTTTTATGCTGTACTCAAAAACTTTGAGGAGGCATGAATTTTGACAGGCAGACAGCGGCTGTTGCAGAGATACAGCGTGAGATCCAGGGTGGGGTCTCCTGCTATGGGACCACCCTGAGCTTTTAGCTAGACACTGACTGCAAAGCAACTAAGGTAGTAGGCCTAAACTGTGGGTGGGCAGTATGACAAACATATATTTGATTTCAGAAATATCATTTTTTTATCAAAATGATATATTGTGGCAATAAATAGCAATATAGTACATTTTCTGTGAATTCAATTTGGATCTAATATAGGCAGACCGAAATGTTTACACACATGCAAAAATCCTGGAAATCCAATATATCCAGGAAACAGTCCTGTTTATTGATTTGCAGCATATCGTACGGTTCTAGAAAACAAATACATATATTACATTGACAGCTCCCTTGGTAGCTTACAGGAAACATATTAAATAAAGATATACCGGTTCACACATTTAAAACGTCCCAAGGTAGCCTGAAGCTGCGTCAGTGAAGCTTCCCAAAACAACAAGATTCAGAATATCGCCCAGTATCTGGTCGAAAAGGCTGCATAGTGAAAAACATCATGTCAGAGAGTATTGAATGTTTGCAAACTATGAGGTAAGATAAGCATTAATATAAAACATTGTATACCTTTAAACCATGTCAAGGCACATTCTCATCTAAGTTTGCTTCTACAGTTTGTCTTCAAACTATTTTTTTAATCTACAGTGTCAGTATCACCTGAGTAGTAATAATATAGCTTAACTTGTATTTACCGGGTCATTTATACAAATAAATATAAACAATATTGGCAATGACAACTTGTCCAAATGGCTTAGACTGTGTCAGACTAAGAGTCTAAACCACAAAAATATTGTATTTACAATTACAGAAAGACAGGGAAAGGCAAATCCTCCCATTTAAAAAAAGCTTTTACAGTATAACTTCAAATATGTGTTTATGTCAGTGAAATAATCAATTAGCACCTAATTGATTCAGTGCTAAAATCAATAAATAATTAGAAACTTCAAAAGGATTTGTTGATACACCTTGTTCTCCAAAATAGGTCTGACAGCCGCTGTATATTATGTTAATGTGATCAATCTGCGTATGCATGTCTGTGTGCTTCTGCTCGTGTTCATCTGTTGACAAGTGGAGGCAGGAGGGAACATCAGTGCAGTTGTTTCATATATACACGCCCACACTAACTGAAATCATTAATGTAGTATTGCCTGTTAATGCAGGATCACGCATCGGAACTATAAACCTAATCTCAGTGATCCAGTTTTCTGCATGAGAGGCATAATCCGTCTTCATCACTGCACCAATATACAGATGTATGTTTAAATAATACCTTTATTTGAGCATGGTTGTCAGGCCTAGGGAGAGTCAATTAAGTGAGTTAAATACAGAATATCATTTGGAGAAAGGATGTAGTCAAGTGAAAAGAAAATTGAGTAAGAAGAGTCAACATCTTTCATCTTTGTCTATCTAAACCTAGCTAATCTTTTTAATTTGGCAACCAATTGCTTTAAATTCCAAAGATATACATAGAAATCAATATACATACTCAAGGAGAGAAAAGTTATTCAAAAACACAACCTTGTAAATTAAGTCTACGCATAGCTTTTTAAATGCACTGCACACCCATAACAGAGAGCAAGATGAAGCAGATGTGCGACTCCACAGTGACAACAGGAATTATCTGTTTGCTTAAGGACTACAGCTGCAGGCAGCATCTATAAAATATGTACTTTATTTGCAGATGAGCGGTGAAGAAAAAAACAAACATCTTCGGCGCCTGTCTTATACCGTCAACTGAAAGCACACAGGACGTAGAGGAATGACTCAGAGTCTCAGGGGGGGCTGAGTGTCATCATCAAACAGCTACTCTTGTTTTAAAATGCAGATTGCATTGAATCTTTATTTTATCAAAGCGCACGGCAGTCTGCAAAGGATTTACGCATTCAAGATATACCGGTATCATTATTAGATGCAAATGCTAAATATTCCACAATGACACCAGGGCAAACAACAACAGAATCTGTAACACTACATTGACAGCTGCGTAGTAGCATCCGTACAGGGGTGTGTGAAAGGTTGGCAGTTTGGCAGAGCAGTAAAATGTTGCGTAATTTGCTCCTGGTGCCAGTTTTGTTATACAGTGTAGGTGGAGTGGAATTCACTCCAAGATGGGATGTTTAAAGCTTTTGTTATATTTTCAGATTGTTTGATTTTGTTGATTTTTGTACTGACTGTTCCCACTGCCATCGAAGGCCTGGCTGTGCATTCCTGTTCTTCTAACTGTTATCATTGTATTGGCATGTGGACGTCAAAGAGAAATGAAGGGCTGTAATTTTGTGTGGGCACATTGAACATGACGGTATTTCTTTGAGGCTTTGTTCCTCACTCGATTTACTCAACAAAAATCAGACGCCTTTTAAGTCTGCTTCACTTTCATTATACGTTCTCCAGTCAGCAGACATCTAATGGCACAGATTTTTTTAAAAAGGAGATAATGAGAGCGATGTCAGGTAGGCAGGTTTAAGATTAATGTCTGATTCTTACCAGCATCTGTCAGAAACGACAGCTTTCATGTATGAAGGCCTTCTTTCAGTTGAATAACTCTCTTTAGAGGCGTCTGGAGGAGGCAGGTACGTGTTCCTTCTCCAGTGACTCATTTTAGTACTGACACACAACTTTCTGTGTACATGTGCAGTTTAAATTGGTCACTTATTTTTTCACATTTTAATCCTACATGTAATATTAAGTGATTGGGTAAAACCGGGTAAGCAATTATAATGAATCATGAGCAGAGTGCACTTAGTAGTTCTCAGTGAAAATGGGCCATGAGTTCTCAAGTTGCTTAGACTTGAACACTAAGTCATAATAACTAGTTCACACTGTAGCGAGCATTAAGGATGTATTGCATGTCCTTTGAAAAGGGGAAAAGAAAACAGTTGGTTTTCTAAATAAGCCTATTACGCCAAACCTAATACAAATAATGGCCATTTAATTGAGTTATATGGGCCTACACGGTACTTTAGCTGACAGGGTACCTTAATTTGATATCTAATAGCTTTTAAATTACCTAAGCATCATCAATTCCCTTTTCAGCATTTCAACTTTGTCCTGCTAATGATGTCCTGTTCTGGAGGCCATGTATTTACAGTTTCCAACACAAATGTTCACTAGTGGGGAGCATGTTGTCCTAGAAATGTTGTGTGATACAACGGCTTTAGAGCAGCTAAACCAATGAAAGGAGGTTTGATGCCCTTTTTGATTTTTTCCTAACTGGCTGGCGGTATTTGAGCTCTGCCATGACTGATTAAATGTTCCCTCTTGCCTTCTATATCACTGCTCTTGGTTCGGATTGAACTTCAAAGACTCTGGCAAGGCAGGGTAAGTCCTGCCTTTGTGTCACTGACAGCCTTAGAAATTCTACGTCTTTGTGACTGAAGGAAAAAAAGCCCTTTCGTGACTTTCCTGTAATGTAAGATGATGAAAGATGTGGGAATAGTATTACAGACCAACAAAATGGCTAGGAATAGTTGATGATGATATACAGTATACTTAAAAAAACAATATTAAAATCTGAAAATCTAATTTCTATTGGTCAGGATGGACAAGGTTGCGAAATCCATATGTGATATTAGGATATGTAGTATATCCATTGAGGACAAGGAAGTCATTTAGCAATTTATGTAGTACATTTAGTCACATGAATTTTCAGGTATTTCATTTAATGGTTCTCATCTGTTTTTTATCTTTAAATAATGTTTCAGACAAATTTCAAGAAACATTTTCGAAGTTGTAATCCTCAGTTTTGAGATAGTACTGGTTATCTAGCCCAACAGGACAGCCAATAGGACTATATTAGAATATAAACACAGCGTATCTCAACTGGGTTGGTTTAAGTCACTCAATGTTGTACATGATGTTTTGAACTATGAGCCTGGAATTTGAAATATATAAAACAGTTGAACAAAAAATATAATAACACTTCTGCCAAAACAACTACACAGAAACTGAGTGACTATACATCTGAAGGTCTCCTTAGTGTTAGACAAAACATGTTCAACTATCCAGTACAAATATCATTTAATGCCTTTACATTTGGCTCAGAGCATACTTTTCCCACTCTTTGTAAGATATTACCTGAGGGCATATGATCAATACAGGAAAAGGACTTCAAAAGGATTTACATATCAGACTATAAGTTATCATTATGAGGCTTAACAAAAAGGAAATTATGCTGTAAAATGATCTAAAGTCACTATATTGCCAGATATTTATAAGATAAATGTCATGTTCTAATTGACTGCTATGTTTTGTCATCACAAGTTATAGCTGTATGTGTTCCGGTAATAATTATACATATCAGATCTCTCCAGGCAGTACAAACAAGATTGCTTCATTTTAATTGTTGCATTATCATTCCCAAATTGACATAATTGTTTTCTATTGCACAGCTGTAAGCCATAACTAGCCTTTTATGAAATTACCATTTGATAGGTGACCTCATCTCACAAAAAAATAAATAAAATGAGACAAAGCTCAGAGGGACAGTTTTGAAAAAGTCATAAGCCTAACGCTGCAAATGCAAGAGATACCCTGCCTTTTAATTATATGTGTCATCTGCAGAGTTTGGATTTTCACTTTTTAATTAAGCAAAATCAAGATATTTGTTGGTTTTACACGTCTACCCAAGGCTATGCTAAAAGCATGCCTGCTGCAAGATTACCATGATTTCCCCAGGTGATGCAGTTTTATTAGTTTTTCAGGGAAACTGTAATTGTGCAGGGCACTACACTACTAGTCTAACACCCAACGCTGAACTACACAACAAGAACAACGCAAACGGACACTGACACATTTGCAGAGGAAATGGGAAAAGAGCTTTTATGAACCAACATTGGAAAAATAATAAAAATACTCTGACGGTGGCGTTAACCTGCTAGGAATCAATACTATAATAACGGAGAGTGAACATAATGCATAATAAGGTTGAAAACAAATTGTAAATACCCATAAATGTTTTTTTTTATAGACATGACCATTACTGAGAAAATGGAAATGATATTTGTGTGATAAAAAAGCATTACCACAGAAGGCACAACATTTCTATCAGCACTCTAAACCCAGCATCCATTACTTACAACTCCATACGCTCTTTAAGAGATATTGAATGCCAAATTACAAATGGAGGGTTTGAATACATTCAGAAAACAGGCAAAACAAATCATTGGTCATTAATGCAGACTTTGCAAAACCTTGCCAGCAGATCCGTTTGGATGTTAGAAATAGTTGTAAATAAGTTATTAATATCAAATAAGCAGTTATCACCACTCCCATAAACGTTGTTGATGCTCACAGACCATGAGCCACAGATAGATCAAACCTCTCTAACCCACACTCCTCCTCAGCATGGAGGAGGAAAATATCCAACCACTAGTACTGATGCCGGTGGCTTTGTAGAGTATCACCTAGGAAGATGAAATGCATCAAGAGTGGCTGAGACGAGAGAAAGCACACTCCCCAGATCATCCTCCACACACAGCCCGGCCTGGCTTATGCCACTCTCATCCATCCAGTCCACTCTATTTCTGTGTGTTGGAGAAACAGTGTGCCCTGCAATCACGCCGAAGCACGCCATCTGTTACGACTTCTCTGTGACAAACACAAGACATAATCAGACTGGAAACCAACTCAACTTTCTTCTGTGGGAGGATAAATGTACTACTGCTGCACTAACCCTTCAAAGAAAAGTCCACGAGCAGCAACTGTTTAAGTATTACCCAGAATAAATACACATGGACGACCAATTCAATGGGAGAACACAATGTTTTCTAACAGTTCTTTTGGAACTAATAACCAATTCATCCATTTTCAATCCTCCTTAGTGTTTATATTCCAAGTTAAAATGTCTTTCTACGTCACTAGTCTTCTGACTCAATGTGCTCTGACATTGCTAAATCCCTCCATGCAGGCTCCCTGGGGCTTTCTTTGTTCTGGGATAAAAATGTAAAGGTTCCGATCTCCTCACCTCTAGCTGTTAACAACATGCTGCAGGCATGTGATAGCTGCTCTTAAGGATCTTCTGGTCAACACAAGTGTTTGTTACTGACATGGTGACAGCATATCTTCTCTAACAGCCAAGAAAAACAGGCCCAGGCTTATAAATTCATCCACACCCCTCTGGCAAGTCCTCTGCAGAGGATTCCAGACTTCAAAGATGTGCACATGGTAATCTGTTTCTGGACCTCTATCATAGCTCGATCATCAACTGAGCCGACTTAAAGCTTGGCTGAAAAAACAATGCTAATAGAGGATAATTATCAGCTTTACTCCGTCTGCGCTAGCTGCTCTATTCCCTCTCCCGTTACACACAGAGGCTGGTGAATAAACACAATGGCATGAATAAATAATGACCCCACAATCCTCTTAAGGTTCCCGAATAGTGAGGGGGAAAAGACAAAAGTTTACTTTTGGTGTTTGAGAGCAAGCGGAGCCTGAAATTGTAAGCGACTCATTAGGGTTACATGTGGCTTGCCTGGGGCCTTGCTGAACAAAGATGGCACCATCCCTGTCCTGTCATTCCTCAGCGCACTCTAGATCTGGCCTAATAAAACTCTAAAGTATACCCATAAGAAACAGAAACATATCCAATAAAGAGACAGTAAAGAGTTTAAGCACAACCTTAAAAAAAGTTAAATCCTTCAGACTTTCCAAACTTTCTTCTGTACTGCCACATTTGTTTATTAAGGCAGATTTGCATAGTAATATACTTTCAAGCTAAAGGTGCATACTTCTATTCTAAAACCATTTTCTCTTCTCGCCGTGCTCTCCAGATAACTTATATAAAAGCCCACTGTTTTTTCATTTCAGACAGTTTGTCCGTATTAAAGAATTGATTTGTGTTTGCCTCCCAGCTCTCGCTGAGTGTGTGACAGTTCAAAGGCTTATCTAAAATACTGTACATGCTATCAAGAGGATTGTGTTTTCGAAGTGTTTATATCATTCATACCATGGTCAACTAAAGCCACTGAGAGTTTACAAAAGAGCAAATTAACTGTGTTTATTATAGAGGTAGTTTAAGAACAGAATGGTAAGATAAGGCTGGGCAATAAATAGCAATCTTGTTAGTATTAACATTTGAAAATCTCTTAATTCTCCTTTCTGAAATGTATTAGCTGAATAAATAAGCATTTAACACAGTCGGAGTGGCAGGAATATAATAGCAAAAAAGTATCATATGAAGACAGAAAATACCTTTCCCGGAGTGTAATTGTAGAAGATTTAGTCAGAATGAGGTGAGCCAATTTCAATTTTAGATTTCCATTGAGTTGTTAAGTAGAAATCAAGTTGCCTGGGGTGGATGTCATAGCAACTGGAGTTGGGAGGCAACGTGAACATCCAAACTGAGACCAGGGCTAAATCAGAGAGCCCATTTGAAATAAATATATTTTTATTGCTGAACCCTAGACATTCATTCTTTAACAATTGTATTAATGGTGACAGTAGTCGCAAGCAACAATATGCTTCATTCACTATTTTATAAACAGTATTCAAAAGATAAATTGGACAGTCCTGGTAAACAATGTATCCCTCTGCAGATATATGTATGACTTCAGTCGATCAAATTCATCCAATTTGTTTCAATATCTTGGCTCTTTTTCTAAATAAAAGCTGTGCTCGGGATGTCCTGAGCTGATCTGCAGGATCACGATTGAGGCCGATCAATTTGAATTGATTGTTAGCAGCTGTATGAAGCCTGATCCATTTTCAATTCTTTGTTCATTCCCCTCCAGCTGTGGTGTGCATTGTCACGCATTATACAAAATGTTGTCTTTTTAAACAAACAAATGCATATTTGTTAAAAGCATTTTTCCTGAATGCCTAGAAAGGATTGTAGTCTGCCTATCAGAGAGACTAATCAAAGTTGTTGTTTTCTGTCATTAAAAATGCTATATTATTTTACAATCCTCTTGGATGTGCACAGTGTGGGCAAGCCAGAATAAATCATTTTTATCCCACTTTTATCCTTTTTCATATTACATTTTAATTATGCCTTTTCATGTTTTAATATATATCTTGCTGGTCTTGTTTGCACTCGTAAATGCAGCATGTAAGACTTCTGCTTTATTGTACTGTGTACACAGGGCACCCACGCAACAGTCAACATCTCTCATGGGACCACCCTGTAAAATAGAGACGCAACAAATGAAAGAATAAATTATTGCTCATTAGCATTTTCCAGCCCTTAATTAAATCACTTTGTATAGCTATGCAATTGTAACTATTCAAGTTTTCAAAACGTTTTCAATACATCTTTACAGGATTAGTCTTAAGCTAAATAAGGGTGGAGTATCTTTCTTTTATTTTCTTTCCAGCAATATTGACATCAAAAAGACAATGTGATCCATTACAATGGCAACAATTACAGAATCACAACATTCAAGTCTCGGACAAAATCGAAAAAGCCAAGCATCCAATTTGTGGCACGCTAACAAGCTGTAACCTGCAGCCTCTTGCTCGGTGAAATATACAGAGATAATACTTTTAAACTTCAGCAAAGCCAAAATTACTCCGGAGACTTTAGGGAAATCAGGGACATCAGGGTCATCGATCAGACTTGAAAACAAACAATTGTAAGGCTGTTGAAAAATGTAATTCAAACGATGTCAAGAAAAGAAAATGCCTTTCTCCTCACTTCCAGGGTCAGGAATGCATGTATGTTATTTAACTGTTTATCTGACAGACAGAAGTTCCCTTATCTTCTATTTTCAGAATGAAGTTGTTTCACTTGACATTTGAAAAAAAACACAGCCTCGTTTGCCAGTCTTTGGAAATGTTCCTGGACAATTGGCACTGAATAAAAGTGCTTAAACTGTTACACATCCAACTGATTGTACACCAGTTTAAGTGCTCTGCTAGTAATAAGTCAGTTTAAATGTTTTGAATAGCTCAAAGTTTCTCTATCCCATAATGTGGTCTTTCACTCAGTGCCAGCACGGAGGTTTGAAGACACAGAGAGTGTGACCCGCTGCAGAGGCTGGCAATTCTCACAGCTGAGATAAGACTTGTGTTTTCAGTGTGACAGCAGTACTTTAGGGGAACCGGTGAAAGCAAAAAAGGGGAGAAATCTAAAGTTTATGTCCTGAGCTATTTTATTCAACATGCACATTCTGTGAAATATTACCGTGCCTAGCTGTTTCACTGGGAGAGGAGAAATCCAGGGGGAATCTGAGCCGGCCAGTACAACACGGTTTAAGAACTGCAGGATCTTAATGTGTGTGGAAATCTGACGTGTGCTACATCCCTATTCTTCTTATGTTGCAAAATATGTATTATTTAGTATAGAAATAAAACAGACACTATTCTGTTCATTGTATGTGTTTTAAGGTTCTTATTCTCAAGTAAAGAAATATAGATAACTGTCATCTGTGTGTTTTCATGCACACACTTTGATGTTCTCATTATGC
This sequence comes from Notothenia coriiceps, assembly GCF_000735185.1. Lineage (NCBI taxonomy): Eukaryota > Metazoa > Chordata > Actinopteri > Perciformes > Nototheniidae > Notothenia > Notothenia coriiceps. The sequence continues at coordinate 100,389 of NW_011370527.1, forward strand.
GTGTAGTTTTAATTATTTGTACTTTAATACATTTTAATATTCTGCAAATACAAAGATAATGTGTACAACAATGATTAAAAATAGGTTTTCACATGTATTTATGTAAATATTATAATTTGGGAAGATTACGTTGCCAAATAGAGTTTAAGCATTTACATTATAGAGCTGTTAACTAACTACCGGTAATCTCTTTATTTCATTTAGCAAGCCTATAAGTCGTGAACCTGGATTGGTATCAGTGGTGTATAGTTATCAGAGGATAACTAGTAAGGAGAGAATCTTAGTATGGAAGTTTAATTATTTCTCTCTCACAGTAGGAAAGCCGATGTTATGATCTCTGCTTCCATGGCCCTAATAAAAAACGCTAATTGCTTTCAGCAGAGATAACTGGTTGTTCTGAGCAATCTGGCGTTTTAGTGCAAGACGATGACACACAATGTTTGCAAAACGCTTAAAAAGGAAATATGGTAAGAGATGATCAGTTTGATGTGATAAGACATGATACTATTGTGTCTTGTAATGTGTGCTCATGCAATGGGTTATGAGGGGATACAAATCCATAATTCTTAGTATTATGTGCATTACTTAGAATAAATATAATAATAACATAATAATTGTGACAGCAATGATATTAACAATACAAATACATTTTACTTCTACATATAACAATAAAATGTACCTAAAAAATGTAGAAATGGACTCTTAACTACACAACTGTTCATACTGTACAAGTGGAAGTGTTTGTTAATGTTTTTTAGAGTTGTTAAAAATATGTATTATAGTGTTGTAAATAATAAATACTTGTTTACGAAGAATCTGTATTTATGTGGGAAGAATGAATCTGGCTGATATGCGATCTCTTTAGTATATGCATCGATACAGATAAAGAATATGAAACATATGCCTTGCTAGTTGTATCCTGCTCTAAGCAGTGAATGTACTTTCTCAACATACATTAGTATAACACAAACATAGATAATTGGCTGTATGCATTATGAGCCTTGCTGGGACAGAAGTTGTGAGACTGGGTTAGGATGATCCTCCATGGAGGACGGCTCATCCTGCTCCATGTCGTGCTTTGAGCTGCACTGAGGCCCCGGAGCCTCTGTGGTAAGATGGGCCCCGATGTGCTGTTGGTTTAGACTGTCAGAGGAACTGGCAGGGAGCGGGCATGCAACTCCACAGATAACAGGCCAAAACTGTCCACAAGGGCCTCTAAAACCCAGCAAATTAGCCTGCAAATGAGCCAGAGAATATCTCCACTAATCCATGATCTGAGCCGAGACTCTGCCAAAAAAGTAAACAAATAAATAACTTCACAAGAAATAGTGGGGGTGGAAATGAGCGAGGCTGTGAGCTGTGGAAACCACTAGTGATTTCTTTGAAGCATCATTTTGCCTGATATTCTGCTGCTATGACTCAGAACAAGCTTCCATGTTCTGCTCGATGTGGACACAGTGAAATTACAAATACCAATATTACAGAAAACACTTTCCCCCCGAAGAAAATGATCACAGTCTCAGAGTCCCTAGCAAAGATGCCAAAAGGCAATGATGCATTAAAGTACCAGTGTTTTACAAAAGCGATTATATTTGTCTCTACAGAAATCCAAATGTATAAATGGTGTAATTGCTTCTCTGGTTATTTAAAACACAACATTCTGAGCACATTTGCCACTTCTTTCATAACTTAACAGATAAATGAATATTAAAAACATGTCTTGAGAGCAAATTAGTGTATGCATAAATAGCTCTTACTGATATACTCTTTGATCTTAGTTATTTTAAATGAAAAGTTGCATTGTAAAATGAATACAAATCCGCTGTGACAATAAAGAATGCATTTCAAAATTCAACCTATAATTTGGAAGGAAATAGTCAAAGAATACATCATTTATTAACAGCTTTTTTACAGATACCGGGAAATGATTTCCATTTAGGTGTCATACATTAGTTGTTACAAATAGGCAGGTATAGAGAGTATTGTGCATACATTCCCAAATTTCCACCTGTTTCTTTTCAATGTTGCTTCCTGCAACACATACACTAGCAGATTGATCTTAATGTAAGTACTGCCATTATATATAACTGATCTTACAGAATATTCTGTATACAGAGAATTACAAGCAGAGAATGTGATTCATACTAAAAACCTGTAGGGCAGCCAAGATTAATCAATATATATATTATATTATTATATATTTTATTATTATTATATTATTATAATATATATAGACTGGTAAGCCAGCACTTACAATATGTTTTTTAAATGTTTCATTTGTTTATTTTCATTTTGCACAAAGTTGGAATGCGCAGTTAGGTTTCATGTCAAATCATAATAAATGTTTTTCTTTTCATAATAATAAATAAGACAAATACATGTCTTTGTCTATATAAAAACAAAAATGACCGAAAAGAGAAAGGCTTTGATAACCATAAGAGAAGAACAATCATGAACTTTTAAAAATATTGCTTGCTCTCACATATTATCATTGTTTTTCCTGCCTGCTCTGCAGATGTGCCGTATCATGAGTGTGTGAGCGAAAACATGCAAATGTGCCACTTCGGTTCCAAGGTCACGATAAGAAACTCCATCTCTGTGGTCCTACCACACTGCTGTAAAACATGCCCTAATGAATCCTGCCCTGTAATACAGGAAACTTCTTGTCTAATTGGACGTCTGATTCCACTCCCCCCCACAGGCTCCCAGCGTGGGGGCAAAGCTGCGGGGAATCAGTTCAAAGATAAAAACACATCTTAAAACCGAAGTGTATATCAAAGAAATGTGCTGATTCACTTCAGGAGGATGTGGCCAACAGCATTGGTATTTCAGGATGCACAATTTATGAGGTGCAAGATTAATGGGCATGCTACTTGTTATGTTGTTACTATAAGATATTACTAGAATCATTACCCAGAAGGTCTATTTCTTACATTTGTATTCATCCGTCGTATCTCATCTGTACTCCAGTGAAAAATGACCAACACTTCCCAACTAGAAAACATTGATTTGTTACTGGACTGTAGAGGAGGAGGTGCAGAGGAATGTTCGTTAATGTTGTAGTCACACACTGGGTTTTCCTTGCCTGGGTCAATTTCACAAAAACAAAAAGACCAATAATGAAATTAGGTTGTTTATATTAAATACTCTACATTGGACTGGACCATCATTCGTAGTAGGTGCCTTTCTATGCAGGGGAAATGTGGCTGGGGCAAATAAGAATGACGTTCAAATTTATGAGACATTTCAAAGCCCCTCAGTCTTTTGGAGGTGTGACGTGTACGGGGAAGACCTGTCCCTCAAAGACAGTCTTGGTATGTTCAAAGATTCAGAACCTAAGCGCGGCCCTGGAGCTCTTAACCTCAACCTCTCACAGTTCAAAGTTTCCCCAGAGTTTTGAACCTTTCAACAAATATCTGATGCTGCGAGCGAGGGAATACATCATTGTCAGTGAGGGGTTTGAATTTCCCTTGAGAGTTTTTGGTTTAGAAGTCTGTTTTTAAACTCAGTTAAGAAAAGCAATGCCATTTCTATGATTGTAATACATTTGTTTTTATTTGTAACCCTAGTCATAATAGTAGTATTGGTTGTGACCAAGATTAGAAGAAAGGAATCGCAGAAATTGGAGTTTATCTTTTTTCATAGAATACTACTTCATAGTTATTATTCATAATTGCACATTTAGGAACTGTGTAATTATGTGCAAATAACACCGGCTTCATTAACATACCACAACCTGAGTAAGGCACTTTAAATCTCATTACGAAAATGTAAGGTTCATCAGAAGCATCAAGAGCAAAAAAAAAAGTAATCTGGACAGCTTTGTATGGAAATGCAGAACATGGCATAGCATGGTAAATCCACATGAAAAGATTTGGCTTTTCATCTGACAGCTCAACATCAATTCATATTGCTCCAACCCCGGCTAACAGCATGATCACATCAGCACATTAACCACTGCGCTTTGAAGGTAAAAATGCTGATTGATGACTCGTATTTAATCATGTAGAACAAATAACAGAATTATATTAAGAATCCCGACCATCATTCATCTTCAAGGATATTTTTGCTTGCTACTTCAAATCGTCAGTGGAGGGAGCCTCACAAGTGTGTTGTTCCCATACTTGCTCAGTGAGACAAAACTTTTCTAACACAGTATTCTAAACTACTCATCAAGCAGACAGCATGAATATAAAAAAGTAAATACTACTGTATGTTAAATATTTGTTATAGTTTTTGTTTTCTTTGTTTTCTACTGCTTATTTCAGTTTAGGAGAAATTATAAAATGCGGTTGTATGATTGTGTTGTGATAGTGTGTTTTAAAATTGTCTGTAACTGTGCTGCTACCTATCTTGGGCCAGGACTTTTTTTATCTCAATGAGACCCATCCTGATAAAATAAAGGTAAAATACAAAAACTAAAATATGAAATTGGTCCACTTCTCAAAATGAAATAGGACATTTTCATTTGTAGGTTTGTTACATCCAACCCACTTTAATACCAACTCTTCAGCTCAGTCAAAGTGCAGGAGCAAGACATTTCAGAAAACTTTTCTGAATCAGGCTAAACAGCTGGATCTGTGTCCAGCACTTGTCAATTGCCAATATGCTTGTTATGTACCATTATACACTTCAGATGTGATGAAGAGGTAACATCGGGACTTCTTAAATTGCAATATTGGCTGTTTTTATTTCATATTCTGTTTGAAAAGCACATAAAAGCACTTTAAAAAGCAGGTCATTTCTACTAATAATAATAGCAGTCATAGTAGTAGTAATACTGATGGTAATACCGGAACCAAAGTGATGATTTTGTTGTACTGTAGTTAAAGTAAAGCCAGAATGTCAAGGCTGTTTCATAAAATTCCAAGTAGTTTTACAAAAATAAAAGTCGATTTGATTAATTCTGAAGTGGGTGGAGATCTCAAAAGAATCCTCCAGCAGTTCTGAGTACTGCAGATAATCAAACTGCACTTGAAAGGTTGTGTAAGGACATTTTAACAAGATTCTTTCACTGGAGTTGCTAAAGGCTTTGCCCTGAAGCAATGCCTACAGAACAGCTACCAGTGTTTGAGTAATGAGCATTAACTCCATAAACTAAATATCACAGTCCCGTACTGTGTGACTTTCATTGGCATAAAGAAAATGTATTCTTAAAAAGACTTATTAAAATAAAACTACTTTGCTCTGAATAATATGAGAATGCAGGAATCACACTTTAGATAGAGATCAACGGTTGAAAAATAAGCTATATATCCTTAATCAATTTAGAACAGCTCTCCCAGGAGGATGTAGGAAAAGGAAAAGCCAAACCAGGAGACAACTAACCGCCCACTGGAACTAATTACTACGGTGGCCCTGAAATGCAAGACACCACAGCATTTCACTAAACACCACAGCATTTCACAAAATGCTACAGCATTTCACAAAACGCTACAGCATTTAACAAAACACCACAGCATTTCACATTGGACGGAAAGGGTATTCCTTTAGGGAGAACACCTCTTGTTTTTGATTGGACAGAGCCATCCAGAGAAGCACTGCTGTGATTGGTTGTTTTTGCTGCCAGTCAAGAAATTACGCTTCGTGATTGGTCAACGCCCGACAGCGCAATATGTCCCAACCATGGTCCCAACCGTTAGCTGTTAGCAGCACACACTCAGAGCTCACAGCTCCTCATATCTGTTCAGAAACTGGACAAAAGTTAAACATGTACAAACCACAGACTGTATATGTCATGGCGAATACAGTCACTGTTTTATTTTTGTCTGTATGACGCTGTTGTGAGTGTGTACGGAGCAGCTAGAGGTTAGTTTAGCCTGATGGATCCGATTCCATTCAGAAAACACGCATTTTAAAAGGTTTTTTCGCCTGCTGTCTTGTCTGTGCACTTGTCAAAGCATTAATTCATGGTTTTTACTAAGCGATATCAGTATATAGTTGCTTCGGCATCATTTTGAAACGTGTATTACAATTAAATCACGGTCAAATATGTTCATTTAGTTGTAGTTGGTATCTCCCATAGGATTTACTTGGAGATACGCCCCGCTCCCTCTCCAGCGCGTCTTGTTTGAATGACAGGAGTAAAAACAATTAATAAAGCATTAATTCATGTTTTTTTCGCAATGCTCTAATCACTTGAGTTTCACCACGGCTGTCAGCCGTGTTTACTCCTGTCATTCAAACAAGACGCGCCGGAATCGGATCGATCAGTGTTGGGACATGTTGCTGGGTGCTGACCAATCACGAAGCGTCATTTCTTGACTGGCAGCAAAAACAGCCAATCACAGCAGAGCTTCTCTGGCTGACTCTGTCCAATCACAAACAAGAAGTGTTCTCCCTAAGGAATACCTTTTCTGTCCAATGTGAAATGCTGTGGTGTTTTCTGAAATGCTGTGGTGTTTTCTGAAATGCTGTAGCGTTTTCTGAAATGCTGTGGTGTTTTCTGAAATGCTGTAGCGTTTTCTGAAATGCTGTAGCGTTTTCTGAAATGCTGTGGCGTTTTGTTAAATGCTGTGGCGTTTTGTTAAATGCTGTGGCGTTTTGTTAAATGCTGTGGCGTTTTGTGAAATGCTATAGTGTGTTGTGAAATTCTGTAGTGTTTTGTTAATGCTGTGGCGTTTTGTGAAATGTTGTAGTGTTTTGTGAAATGCTGTGGTGTGTTGTGAAATGCTGTAGTGTTTTGTGAAATGTTGTAGTGTTTTGTGAAATGCTGCGGCGTTTTCTGAAATGCTGTAGTGTTTTGTGAAATGCTGTGGTGTGTTGTGAAATGCTGTGGCGTTTTCTGAAATGCTGTGACGTTTTCTGAAATGCTGTGGCGTTTTCTGAAATGCTGTGGCGTTTTCTGAAATGCTGTTGTGCTTTATGAAATGCTGTTGTGCTTTATGAAATGCTGTTGTGTTTTGTGAAATGCTGTGGTGTCTTGCACTTCAGGGCCACCGTAAATTACCTTTTGTTTGTAGAAAAATACCCGTGTCAGTCACACAAATCACTTTTCCATCAACAGGAACTGTGTAGGCCTGTGACACATTATATTTCTCCGCAGGTTATGGAACACATGAACAACAACAGTCACTCAGCAGGCAATCCTAGCTATCTGCTTTGTCCGTTCTTATGGTTACAAAAATGTAATCTTCTATCCATGGCAGAGGGGGAAGGTTGGGATTAGAGCACACATCTGGATAAGATGTATAAGGGTAAAACCAGAGAGCAGCAGTCTTCTCCCAAACGCAGCGTGTTGGGCTGCTCAGCCTCAGTAGGATGTGCAGTGACTCAGTAGTCATCGCTGCTGGAGGGGTCCTCGAGGGGCTCCCCAGGGACTATAGGAATGCTGATTAGGAGACACGCATACCTGTACACACTGCATGAATGCACTTTAAACGCTAACCAGCCCATACACAAGTGCTGTTATCAGTCTCTTGTGGGGGGTTAGGAATTGGAGGGGAGCCGGTTCAAATATAGCACCATGCAGTCGGTAGAGGGGCGGGGACTGGGAGGTGCCCTTGAGCAAGGCAACCACCTTCACTGTTCTGGGCACTGTGATACAGCACCATCACTCTGACATCTCTCTACATTAATGCATGTCTCATGGTGCTTCGTAGGCATGTTATTCAGGTATGTGTGTGACAATTGTGAAAAGACCAACAGAGTAAAAATCAATCTTCCCCAGCAGGACTAATAACATGCAAATTATTATTATTATTATCAAATACATTTATTTTATTTATTTATATTTTTAATAGATTGTGTAATGTATTTTTCTTTATAGACAGGGCATCCGCGTAGCCTGCAAATCTATCAGCCATGTCGACATGACACACATGTACTGGCATTAACAATCCCCTGCACATAATTGCGTAATTACAAAACTCAAAAAAAAAAAAATGTAAGTGATCAGTCACTACCATTAATGAAGTAGGTTGGACACAAAATACATAATTGTATTATCACATCACAGCTGCAATTAATCTGAGTATACCTTGTCATTATCAGCATCCTGCCTCAGAATCACTTGAGCTTAAGAAAATGTTTCTGAAATCGCAATCGCTTATTTGCATGCATTAAAACCAGGGTCAAGTAAGTCACATGTGAAGAGGGGGAGAACTGCCCGGCGGCTTGAATACATTAAAGCAGAGCAAATGGTTTGTTGATTTAAAGAGATTAAAGCACACACAAGCACAGCAATGCCTGCTCGATGGATTTTAATTAACTTGCCATATATAAATTGTATGTTATCAGGCATTACTAAATTAAATGCTGAATACAAGTGCTCTTTCTGCTTGGGTGAGTTGAATAAAAAGCTACTTAGAATCTCGATTGCGTCTCGCAGATGAAGCATGATGCTGCAGCAACGGGTGGAATACATTCCAGCGTACCAAGCCCTAAACAGCCATCCAAGGAGATTCTCGTTAATTATGTACAGTACAGCCACATTTTAAGTCCTCTTGCATCTCATATGATCAAGCAGAGGGAGGCCAGGTTCTCTCCCTGAGTCATTTCGGGCAAATGGATTCCACTTCCAAGAGTAATTTCTGTCAGTTATAATAAGGAGCTAATACATAATGTGACACACTCTGAAATGCAAAACTATTCACAAGGTTCTCGCCAAGGCTGTGCAGGGGCAATTAGAATGTTGCCGCTAGCCCCTTGATGAGTTCCTCTATCTGTGAAGTGTCCTGGGAACAGTATCATAAATCTGCCAGTTAAAATGAATGATTTAGTTTTGTGTTAAACTCTGTATGTGAAAAAGGAACCAAATTCCATCACATAGCACCTTCTGATCAAAATACAGGAAAAGAAGCTATCTTGGCAAAAATGCAGGTATTTGTAGCAATGAGATGGAATTATGGACACAAACAGGGTGTGAGGTAAGGTAGTGCCTCCACACAGAACTGGATTCAAAGGATGTTTGTCCTGTGTATACAATATCCAAGAAATTAATAAGTTGTAACTGAGTTAGCAATAAATACTGTGAGCACTTCTGGGACTGAGCTGGGTGTCCGAATTCTATGTCTGCTTCCAAGAGCATTTCATGCAATATCATGACATTATAGCACAGTGATCTACAATTTGAAAGAGGAACTGCTATTATTTTCTGGCATATTTCGGCACTTGCTGTGTTTCATAGCTACATATTCCCTGAGCTCTAGTGACCTTCTGAGCAAACACACAGGCTCATCCGGCCGCAGGGGGAAACACCAGGCCACAGAATAATACATTTGACTTCCCAAGTCCTGGCACTGATTTCACCAAGAAACCGGCCAAACCATTTCCTATCTAAGTCCACACATACAGTGATTCACACACTGCCACAAAAGAAAAAAATGAATTGATGAAGGACAGATGTAAAGTTATTTAACATTTCTGGCGGTGCAGAAACACTGTTAATTGTTTTCTCTTCCATAAAAATAACCCTAAATATGTTGGTCTTTTGCCAAATTCTAAAAATACAAACAAAAGCTTAATTAAAAACTTTAGTTTGGTGGGACTGAAATTGTTCCAGAGGGTCAAAACGCACCAATACATTAACAAAGGAAGAAAAGATGCAACTCAAGCTGTATAATCTAGTCGAGCAGTGTCAAAAACAAAAAATATCCAAACCAACAAAATCATCACTTAGACTGTACCCACCCAGACCAGCCTAGCCTTTTTTTCTCTCAAAGACATGGCATGAAGTACTACTCGCAACCTTATCCCACTAAGACATCAAAATCAAATCCACATGGCAAAGTACACAGAGTAAAATGAGCTTGTCTGATAAGGACTGGCAAAAAAAATGTAAGAGAAAAAAAGAGCCTTACCGTTTTCTGTGTTGTCGTGCTCAGTGTCAGTGAGAGTCAGATTAGAGTTGGCCCTGCTGGAGAGGCACGAGCTGCGGCCTGACTTGGTGTTGTTGCGGCCCCATAGCCTGACTGCATGCTCCGGTGACATGATGCCGTCCGTCTCGGTGTCGGCGTCTGAGCCCACACTGACTGAGTACTCGCGGTGCGGCATTCCCATGTCAGTCCTGTAAGTGGCTACGTGGGACGGGAGGCCCTCTCCAAAGCCGAGGTTCCGAAGGGAAAAGTCTGCCCCTGCAGCAAAGCAATAAACACAAAGCAGTGGTAATTCATTCTGCTACTAACTGCATCACTCAACATAATGAACTGTATTCATTACCGAAAAAAAAGATGACAGCAATATCCTGCCCTTGAGAGGTGCAGTAATCATTAAAAGGCAAAGGTTCCACAAGCAATGCTCGTGGAAATTAGGATGCAGGTACATTTATTATTTACAGTTAAGCACCTATACAGCATCATTAGCATATCTCAAATGTCAAATGTGTTCATGTCAGTGTCCTGATGCAAGATACGAGTCTGGTTTCTACAATATCCTAAACATTTGAGCTCAGTAAATACAGTTGATGCTTTGCATTAGGCTTTTGTCACAATAGAAAATGTTCCAATACCAAATTTCAATCTCTCCTGTATGTAAATCTTTTATTGGAAAACTGAGACATCTGTCTTCCATTTCCTCGCCTGAGTTTTCCACTAAGGTAATTAGGATTACCACGCAAGTCAGGAGACTTGCAAAGCAGTCCTTGATGATTTGATCTGTAACTGATGAAAATAAAATCCAAGACAAGAAAAAAAAAAAGTCCTTTCCTTCAGTACACCACTTTAAGGAAACTGTCTATCAGGAAATATTCACATTTATTTAGTTATAAAATGTAGACTTGAGCTCCAGTTCGATTCAAGGCTTCTTCGAGAGTGCAAGCACATCTGATATGAACTTTGACGATCAATTATACATCTGTAGGAATAGGTTAAGGTTTGCATGTCTTCCATGCAGTTTTGAACACTTGCATGGTGAATTCAATTCCTGGCCACCTTGGTTAATAGTCCAGCTATGTGGTGTGACCTCTACAGCGACTGAATGTGAATTACCGGGAGACTCCTCATTAAAAAGCAATGACGAATATATTGAGACCAGGCAGTACCATGCCTATAACCTAATAACAGGCCTGTTTTATGTCTTTGTGCACTGCTGGGTGAGGTGTAGTGATATAAATGACATTCTCCTCTATTGACATTAAAGCATTTCATAATATTGGCACAGCTGAGACCCACCTTGCCGGCTGAACTCTTCCACTTCGTGATGAACCATTTCCTTGACACGGCTCCCGTAGGCCATCCTGGAGTCATGGTCGAAGGCCTTGAGTGTTTCGCTGGAGCTGTAGGATTTGGGGTTGGGTTTTCCGTCCTCGCTGTCTGCAGAGGAGCTGGTATAGCGGCGCTCTGTGTCCTGCCGGGCAGTGAGCGAGCGGTAGGGTCTACGTTCCTTCACTTCCATGGCTGCCTCCACACTATTTTCAACATCAAATGTGGGTTACACTGCCTGTTTAGTATGAGTGATTCTGTAGAGGAAAAGCAAAAAGAAAGGGGAATTAGGATAGTTGATATATAAAAAATCCTTGACAGCTGTGCTGAGTTTTAAATGTGTCATCAAATATGGTCTATTATGTACAATGCTAGATCACGTATTAAAACAAAAGTAGAAGTCACAGACCACACGCACAAGTGTAACTGTGGAATAAAATGCAAATGCTTATTTGCAACCTCAATGTATGCATGGCTCAGCACACACAGGGGGAGCACGGAGAACCACTAAGATTAGATTTAATAAAATACAGCAGAACAAATCTTGCACCTATAAAGTTTACGGTGCAAGTCTCCCACAAATATTCCCTTTTATGTGTTGTATAGAAACGTCGGGCCTCAAGCATCTGTAAAACTGGCAGGTGTCCTTCCATGAATTGTGTTGTTTATAAGCTGCAAATCACAAGTTGCAAATTTAGGGACCAAACAAATCTCGGACTAGACGGAACCAGAGATGATTAAAATCTGTAACATAAAACCACAACTGTCAAATGGCACACCGAGTACAGGATCAATAGAGGGAGGAGAGATTTTATTCATTCATTTTTCATACTTTATTTTCTTCCCTTGAAGGACAAAACATTGAAGTAAAATTATGCTTGAATATATATAGTTTATAACCTATTTAGGCAAATGATATGTAACCCAAGGTAACATGTATGAACGAACGTAATCTATTTAAAGCTGTTAAAACTGATGAAAGGGTACCAGAGCAGAAATGCAACGCAACAATGTATAATGTATTTGTCTCACTCCTACAGGTTTGAAATCACTCCATGAGACCAAAACGTTTCACGTGGTTAAGATATTGAACTGGATTAGCAAATGTCAATGTGGATATAGACTTGATTAAAAGCTTAGTCCCTGTTGATTTTGAAACTCAATTGCAGAACATATGGAAAGTCTGCCATATAATCCATGTTCCTGCTTCTTCCTAATGCAATGTCATATTGAAACATCAATAGTGACATATCATAAGCTGAGAACCATATCGCTCATGCCGGAGGATTCCATATTACTTGCTCCTATACTTGAAAGTGTATTTCACTATAAGCAAAATGGGATAAGACAGTGGATAAAAGAACGTGGCACTTTGAAAAAAATATATCAACTACTGATTTTACTGTCAGTATGCCTACGTTGTTCAGACAAGGATTTTTCCACAATATAAGCTCTTTATGAATACTGTATGAGATCTATGCCAGACAGAACAATAAACAATAATCCCTAGTGAACTATATTTGCCCCTGCCTTTAAAAGAAAACGTCTCAATGAAGACACCATTGTTGGGTTTGGGGGTTTCTTTTTGTTTGTATTGACAGCTGAAAAGATCCTGGTGATTAATGACTTGGGGCTTTCACCACATGGGGGGGCGGGGGCGGGGGGGTGGGATATGCTTCCACTCTGCAGCCGCAAGAGCACTTCAGCTGCCCCCAAGATTTCAGATGCAGCTTGTATGGGTTGCTAATTTTTACCTTTTTGGTCAAGATCCTTGTTGCTATGTAAATGTGAGTGTGTAGAAAAAGCAGCTTTCTAAAGTTTCAAGAATGTTCTTTAAAGTGCATTGTTTTTGTTTCCAAAGCGCTAGGCTCAGGGCTTTGGCCATCTCACTCCTTTGCACAGCCCTTCCTCCTCATTAATAATCGGCTGGTATGCAATGAGATGTACCTTTGAGGCCATGGGAAACTCGGAGGAGTTTTTTCAAATAAAAAAATAACAACAGGCCCTACCCAATGACAGATGATGTGGGATGCAAATGTTCCTCAAAACGTTTCCACCTTAAGTGCACAGGATTTTCACACAAAGCATACTGTAAAATGTAACCGCGTTGTTCTTTTTTAAATAGGCTACATCTGGCATTATCATTGTGTTTCAGCGCCAGAGAGAAAAGCTGTTGTACTTGTTCATCTGTCAAGGTCTAAATCCTGGGAGAAGGAGCCAAAAAAAGAGAAAATGCCACCGTTGTAATAGTTTGATATACCGGCACGAGAAGATAATAAACAGAAGATGTCTAAACAGTAAGACATGATAAGAGGACTATTTTTAAAGTGTTATTATCTCATAGTGAGACACAAGGGACTAAGAGAAGCAGCGTTACATACGGAAGACGAAGGTTAATGAGGGTAAATTCACAGAGGAAAAAGTTATTTACAAAGACCGGTGAAAAACGACTGTCATGGATTGAAATCTCTGAAACTAAGATAACTGTCACATGCTTTCATTTCAAAGACAACGTTTTTGCAGAGCTGCAGAGCATGCTGAGTGCCAAAAGGAAGCCAACTGCATATCTATGCAATGATCCAAAATCAATTGAGGTCTTTCTGGATAGACAAAAGAAATGATGGATGTTCTGTTTTCCCCTCTAAAACATGTGCACACTCTACATTTTTCAATTGCATTGTCTACAATTGGCCACGGTAGAGTCAGGTTTGTCCGCGCTTGTAAAGCAAATGTATAGCAGCTGTAAGCAGAAACCATGATGTGGTTCTGCAGAGAAAGTGATGCAGGGAGCAGTGAATAATGAATAGTGTCAATTGGTGTCATCAGATACAGTCACGTTGCATAAGATCCTTGTTGGGTATTGAAATGTAAATATGGAGGGAGTGAGTGCAGCCTCATGAATACGAAAAGCATTATCAACAAAAATGCAACCTGACAACAATGTCTAAGTGTCCATATGTGAATAACATGAGAAAAGTTGGCCATGATAGAAGTCACCATCTTTGTCTTTCGGAACGAAGAAAGAAACATGGTCAGCCGATTAATGTTCTCAATAGGACATCACAGATCAGTCAGTTTCAATGACAGGAGAGTGCACAGTTCATACAGAATACCATAATATATACCACATATAGTCAGATAGCTACAGACAGCATGATCAGTAACACGGCATGTGTCTGCTACTGACAGTTAACTGCTGTGTGCATGATTTTACCGCCGATGATCATAGATTGAAAATAGTTAAATAGTCTCAGACAGAAGGCTGAGCTTATGCTGCTGCAGTGAAAAACGTAAACATGCTGCCAGTAGTTGAATATGCTACATCAGCCTTCATCCACATACACACTTGGGCTATTATATGCATCGTTTTTTACTGTTGTGACAATGTGGTGTAACAAATGTTATCTTTTGTTCACTCACTATAGATCTTAGCAGTCTAACAGTAGTGCGGCTCATAAACACACACTAAAAGGATTTACAAGCACAATTTTTAGAGCTGCAACAAAGGTTTATTGGAATTATCAATCAGTAGGGTAACTCAAGAAAATTGTAGTTATTAACGCTTTTTATGACTTCCCAGAGGCCAAGGTTTCATCTTGAAATTATTTTATCTGACATTAAACAAAACAAAGATATTCCAATTGCGATGAAAGACAATTCAGTTCTATTATATGTGCTTGAAGTTAAGTGCATCTGTTAGTATAAAGTCTATCCACACACACCCCTGTGTAAAACTGGGTGTTTTATGATTGTGTTGAATTACCTTAATTACCTGGAAACAAATATATCTAAATAATGCACCTTTAAAGCCATACAAATGTTGGTAGAATGATAATTGTGTATCTTCACCATCCCATAAAACAACCCAACCGCAGTGAGGGCGGCAGCCTCTGTTAAACAGTCTTTCAGGTTTTTGCTGGGCATATCGTTGTGACCGTTGCTCCAGTGTCAGGAGTTGGTTAAAAATGGGATCTAAATACGTGGGAGGCGTACGGGGTACAATATAAATGCAAATGGCTCTGTACTATCCATCAAACAATTAGCACTGTGCTGAGAACCGCTATTCAGTGCTGCTGCTGCATATAAATCTGGCCTTCAATCTGCACACAGCCCTGCTTTCCATGATAATTAACCGCTTGCTGCTCTTTAGATGTCAGATTTCCCATGCAAAATCCAAGACTAAACGCCAACTGACATTCATGGGCAACACAGAGAACAGAAAAGTAACAAAATGTCTGGCAAATCCCTTGGAGTATAATCTAAAATGATTACAGATTACTTGTCTGTGAAATCACTTAATTACTTAGTATTATTACTAATTACTATCACTAAGATTGAGACATAATGTGTGGCTGATTAGTGATGACATTTTTAGACAAACGACTGCTGATACACAGTGCATGAGCTGAATATCTTTTGGAGGATTATAGCTTTTCAGTTAATGAGACATACCTACAATTTTAATTCAGCATCAATGTTAATAAAAACATTAATGGGAAAATGTGTGTTATTATGGGTAAGTAAATTAATTTTTTTTTTTTTGAAATTTGCGATTGGTTTGCTACATTTCCTTTTTTTTGTTTTTATCTAACCTTGTCACGTAGTAAAAGGATTAATGACAGTTAGCTCGCAATTCAGTAGACAAACATCCACACACAAAAGCAGCATCAGGAGGACGTTTGGGCAAATATCAAGAACATTGTCTACAGGGTCCATTGAGAGCAAGGAGAGCTCCATACAGGCACCACTTACTTCCTTTCTAGAAATCTTTCACATGCCTGGGCTCTAAAGAAAAGAGTCCTCGGCCAACAGAAAGGTGTGTTTTCAACCGAGGGAAAAGGACTTGGGTAGAGGGGGTGGGGGGGGCTGAACAGCTTGCCAAATAGATCTGAATTCTGTAGTTCTAATGCATGCAGGGGAGGGGAGGGGGGAGTATCGTTTGGGTAAGGGGGGGGATCTCAGCTGCCGCCTCCTTCCGGGATCAAAAGCGAGCCCCGCCAGCGAGTTAAACAGAATGCGTAAAAGCCTTAACATAAACAAAAGTAGCCTGGGACCGCTGCTGCAGCACGCTCCCTGCTACTAATCACTCTGAGCGATTCAAGGTTTAGTCCTGACAGAGGGAGCAGGCCCTGGAATAATGCCTTTAAACACGGCCCGTAAAGAACAGTGAGAAGCAGTCTATTTATTCACTTTCCGCATTGATGTGCTATCCTGACCTTGGCATAATACAGCAAAATGTTAGCGGTGCTATGTCAGGCTGAAATGTCCACTTATCATTATTGCTGCTAAACCACAATGACATAATGTGTGTGTTTTGCTGGCTTGACACCGCATAATAGGTTGAGATGAAGGCTACCATGTGAAGAAATGTCCTAAACAGGATAAATGGAAATAAGTCATCTGGTCTCATTATTTTCACTAGTCCTGAGGAACAACTGAGACAACAAATGAATGTTGATGCAGGATTAAGAGCACTTCTTTACTAGTTAAGTGCCTCGGTTCCCAAGCATGGCTGCTGAGTACACGGGTCATGCTAGCGTTGACCTGTCTCTCATTAGTCTACTATTAACGCTCATTATCCCACAAAGACGAGACCCAAGCTTGATTTATAGTTGGGCCTGCGGCGACTAAACCTAAAACAAGCTAAGCAATAATCAACTAACTGTAAACTTGCTACTGCCAAACCTGCTGTTACAAATGTCTAGGTTAGCAGCCGTAGCCTGAGGAGGCTTCATAGGACTGAACTGCTGCAAATAAATGATGCTCTGAACAAAAAAAAAAAAAACGTTACATGCTTTTCCTGATCCCAGAGGAATGGTTCACTGGAATTACAAAAAACATTGTCTCACTGTATGTAAATAGTGTTTTATATGGCAGGTTTTCAGACATATCATGCCTTTAAAATGTATGTCACTTCCCTTAATACAATGGAGGACGTGGATGGAATATATTTCTAGTGCTCACAGCATTAAATAATTTAATAAATAAATAAAATAAAACATCTTTCCAGAGCATAATGTCCCCATTTATCTATAGAGCAGCGGTTTTCAAAGTCTGAGGCGCGCCTCCCCGGGGGGGGCCCCAGAGAGTTTCAGGGGAGGCGCAGTGAGAGAAAAAAATAACGAGAATTTCAGCTAGTTAACTTCAGCTAACTTTATGCGAGCGGCAACATGGATCGATCTTTAGTGAAGTTACCTAAACTGAGTGAGGAGACAGTGTTTGGCAGAAAACGTCACTTGCACACTTTTGGCTGTCTGTGGAGACCGAGTTCCCCCACCTCGCCAAAAAGGCTGTAAAAGTACTCATTCCCTTCACCTCCTCCTACCCGTGTGAGTGTGGGTTTTCCGCATTAACTTTGATCAAAAGCAAGTACCAGTCAAGTAGGGGCAGATCTACCGGGGTGGCATGGGGTGGCAACTGCCACCCTAAAAATAGCCTTGCCACCCCAGCTGCCACCCCAGTTGGCAGTTTTGTTTTGAAAATGAAAGTTGTGGCTCATCGGACGTTTATGAGAGAAAATCCCTAATGTCCGATTACAAGTGAATGCAGCACAAGACGCGAGCCTTGTAACCCCTCCCCCCGGCCCTGGCGCGTCCCGCGTTCATTTGAACGGGACAGCGCAAAACGAGAAGCATTCGGACCCATGTAGATGGAAGGAATGAGGTATTTGCGGTCTACAATGATAGAGAAGAGACTGTCAACTTTGGCTTTACTCAGCATTGAATCAAAACGCACTAAAGCTTTGGATCTTAATAAGTTTGTGAGGCGTTTTGCTGAACAACATGGTAATCGCCGCATTCAGCTGTAATAGGCATGCCAACTTGATGCTCTGCTCACGACTGACTCGATGAGCATAACAAACTGTTAAGATGATGAGCTTAGATGTGTAAATATATTTTTTTCTTTGTGGGGGTCTGCCCCCAAAAAACAGTTTTAAGTCCTGAGAAAGTCAAATAAGAATGTGTGTAAAACTACACTGCCCAGCCAAAAAAAAGTAACCACTTTGATTTAACTAGGCCAGTAGGTACTGTAAGGGCATTCCACTGAATAATAATGCCCCTGCATTATAGCAACAACAACAATAATAATAATTGGGAGGGGGGGCGCGGCTGTTCTTGTGTTCTCTGAGGGGAGGCTCACCTTCCCACACTATCATAACCTCTAAGTGTGGTGTAGGAGCCACATTTGAAGTATTTTTCTGTGTTTGTTACGATACATGTTTTTTGAGTCACTATAGGTGGTGGGCATGTCATTAGATTTGTGTGGTGACGTTTGTGGTTAGGAATATTTCTGCCGCAATATGTGGGTTGGTGAGGATAAAACCCGAAAATAACGTTATTTTGGGTCAATGCCATGACAGCACAAATATTGCTTTTCACTGTTTATGTTCTTTATTTATTTCCTAGAGCTACACTTGTGGTCCTTTGCTATTTTAGTACAGTGGCAGGGAACATTCTTTTTGAATGAATGACTTAGACATCTCAGCAATATTCAAGCAAATAGTTAATTCATGTTTTTGGAGTGCTTTAGCTGAGCGCTGCCTTAATTTTACTTTGAGTTAACACTGAACAACTTGAGTACTTTTCAGTTGAATGTTAGATCAACTGAGGAACTTATTTTCGAGAGCTTTTCAATTGCAGCAAATGGTCAAACAACCATAGCTGCTCTTATTGTAAACACAATGTGTATACTTGTCCAATATTGTAGCTACTGGTTTAAGTTAACATTCATATCTTGCACAGATAACTCTAACAAAGCCTTATTTTTGGCCATTAATGTATTTCCCTGGTGCTTCATATACCAGCGGCTTTATCAAATGGCCCTTGCCTTGGTCTCATTATAACATAACTGGTTGTATTGTACGGACCTGTTTTATATTGTCCTCAAGTATCCATGCAATTGATGTTGCCACTTAACGGAGGGTGCAAAATGAGGGGAAAGCTAATGTTTATTGTTTCTCCCCCAGCACTTTATTAGTTTTCCAGTCAACCCTAAAAAAAAAAGGCTGCCTGGGTAATTTAAAAACAACTCTGAGGAGTGATAAAGGTACAGAAATGAAAGCAGGTGACATTCGTGATATTTTCATTGTATTCAAATACTAAAATTGACATAAGAAATGCCTGCAGTTTCTAGGAAACTCCAATAGAAAATGAGTCACTGATGTTATCACACAGTTATAGATGCAAACATAGTACATCTTTTGTAAATAATGCAACAGTGATGTAAGAACAAATTCTCTAAAACTCATTATTTTTAAATAAATGTATTTACTTATTAAATATGTGGTAAACATTCATCTGTCCAAGGAAGACAGAAATAAATCCAAACCACAGATGGTTCTGTGTCCCTGTCCTCAACACATTATTACAAGCTATAATAAAAGACAGAAAAATAACAAAAAAACTTAATCCAGGAAGGGTTTGAAACAAGGCAAGTCAGATCTCAGTTAACTCACGGCATCAACATTTGTTTTACATGTGTCCCAAGGGACCACTTGTGTTTAGATTTCACCTCCCTGCCTAATATGCAATCAAGAACTGACTACAGATGAAGTCTGTAATTTATGAGGCACAACATACATTCCCATGCATCCTTCAATTCCCCCAACATATTGGATATGAGTGTTTTGTCAAAGCCTTGTAAGTGCAGTCAGAGCTTTATTCAGTGTTTTTCACTTGTAATCAGATCACCGAAAGCACTTCCATGAATCCCACCACCAAGCTGCTCCATGGAAATCCCCCACTCGGCTTCTTTCCCTGCGTGCAAGGTTATGAAGACAAATGCAATACTTGGCCACTGTGTTTCTGCAGTAGTGGAAACTGTAAGACTGCAAGATAGTAGTGTCTTACTTCTCGGATACCAATTACAATTCACTCACAATGGGGGTGCTGAGATTTCCGCATGATACGTAACTTGTATACAGTAGGTGCAGAGTACGGCGGTACACTGAAAACATCACAGACCCAGGGAGGTCTTCCGATGTTCAATCACCACCGCCTTGGGCAGGAGTTCCTAACTCAGTATAAAACTAGCCATTTCCTTTTATCTTTCTTTCTCTTATACATCCTTTTTTGGCAACCCTCACATCAAGTAGTAACTATTGCAATTACACTAAAACCTGCTGAGCAATGTGTGGATTTCTTTGTTTTCCCCTTGATCAAAGAAAACTATTGAACAGTGGAAAGACCGGTATTCGTTTCAACTATAAGCATCAATCAATCACATGAACTGGACTAATTACGTTTCCAGAAAACAGCAATAATAGTGATCTCGGCTATGCTTTTCAAATGAATCAGCTAACTTTAGAGGATGTGAACATGAAAACCATGTGATGCACAACTCTGCTGTTAGAGACAATAAAACCAGTGGCTCTTCAATATCAGTAATATCAGCACATGCAGCAAAGCCAGACGGAGGGTTCCTGCATGGTAATGATCATACTCTAAGTGCCTAAAGGAGTCATCTCCGCAAGCCCTGCTTTGACAAACACACACCTCCCACATCTCCCATCCCAGCAGCCTCTGGGTGGGGCTAATCACTCTGTAGCTTCATCATCCACTGCATGGCAGCTCCGGCTGTAAAGATGCTCTGTCTAGAAGGCGTGGCTGCTGCAGTGAGCTGCTGTAAACACACACAGCCTGTTTTCTAGAGCTGAGCATTGCAGCATCACATTTATAGAAAAATAAAAAGCCCCTTCGTAAAGCATTAAGATTGAAATTAATTTTGCCATCCTTTTAGTGCTTCAGTACAGAGAGGATTTCTTTTTCAAGGATCTAAGAGTGGGTGTTTGCTGGTTTCCCCCTAACTGATTATGACATGAAATGGCTGACGGGTAGCTTGGCAGTGCTGTGTTGACCTGCGCAATCCCTTCCTTCTGCCTCTAAGGCACCAGAGGTCTGCACTCTCTGATCCCAATGGCTAAACATGAGACAGTGCTGAGGAGGTTATGCACAAAATACGCCTGTGCAATTTATTTTTTCGGCTTATCGAATATCAGTTTTTAATGCAGCTTTGACTCCCAAAGGAAAGCCCCATGTAACGTGTTATGAAAACACACCATGGCACAAAATCAAAGATTTTGCTTTGACCCAGTCATCTTTATTGTTGATTCATAAGAGGGAAATGCCCTTTCATCCATCAGGGCAGGGCACTGCATCCTCCGTTGTATAAATGTAATTCTCCAAGTAAATTTGGATTGATCACCACAGCTCTAGGCCACAATCAGCATCCATGATCTAATCAGAGCCCGGCCCTAGACAGAAAAGGATACTTCCATAAATAAAAACCATATGAGAGCCAGCAAGTGCCCATAACACTGGACGGGGTGCGGGGAGGGATATTTGATTACAACCTTCCTCTCCACAGGTGTGCTTTTAGCTGCCTACCTTCAAAGACTGCCACTCTCATATAATGCCACACGTGCACATCCTCACTGTTGTTTTCCTGCACTAAGGGTTTTACATCATACTTACATCAGCGGGTGTGAGCACTGAATGCTGGAGTCACTGCTAAGCAGGCGATGCCCATAGAAGGCTGGCTGAGGACAATCCCAGGGAGACAGGATCTGTCAGGAGCTCCTCGCCCAGCGACACCCAGGGTAATAAATTACCCAGAATTAACACGTCATCCTGCGCTCCACACAGCAGCCGCACTCCACTCACGCCATGCTGCTTAATGGATCTATTAACCAAATGGATACAGGGGTAAACTGCTTTCAGAGATGAATTTGGTATATGCTCACAACGGAAGCTTAGAGGAAATTTGCCCTTCCCTTTGATATGAAGTTATTGTAAGATGTAACTCATCTCATGCAGACTACTTTGAGAAGAGCAACTTAATATTTCTTTAATGTGAGAAGAACACAACGATATGATTCTTTTTCACAAAATTGTCCTGTGCTTCAAACAGAAAGTATTATGACACAGCATGCGCAGAAGCCACCCGTTTAGGAATTCCTCAAAGATGTGTCCCTACGGCCATTAAAAGCACACTCTCGTGCTGATGCCTGTCACTGATAGCAGGGGATATAAAGTAGAGGATTTAAAATGCCAGTTGTGCAGCCTGTATCTCCTTGGCATCTCTGGCACCCAACCAGCACGGTGACATGCTGACAGCGTGGCACACAGCACAAGGCACATTTGGACCAGTGCTCACTCATCACAAAAGGTAAATACAGATAAGAGAGAGGCTTATAGTCTCGTATTTCCTTGGACTACGCTGAGATACTTTGACGGCGGCCCAAGTGACGGACACTGTTAAAATTATTCAGAATTATTTTTAACAAAATGGTATGGGGGACGATCCGTTTATTCAATTTATTTTCTCTTGGCCTTAGACTTCTAACACTACAATAATTGTTATCCCTACCACAATGAAATCTTTGAAGCCTAAAAAACATAAATTAATCTGAATGATTAGTTAGCCATAATAGTGGTGGTTGATGCAATGTAAACATGTAAATGTATAATGCATAATTGCTTGATGCACAGAATGGAAGAGATCAAAACCTGCCATGCCATTAAAATTGACTTTTTAGAAAGTGCAATAATACAGGCCTAATGCTGCCACTGAGACCAATTCATGAGTACTCAGGGCAACGTTTTAAATTCATATCAGAGCAGTAGAAATTAATCTAAAAAATAAAATCAATAAAATCCAGCGAATGATATTTCCATAAAATACAATTTATGAATGGTTTTCAAAAGATAGTTATTCAAAAGTTCATTTTTTAATATATTTTTGATGGAGATTTAAAATCGTATTTGATCATTTTTAATTGAAGTCTTGAAAATGTGAATATAAGTGCTTCGCAAAAAGCCAATAACGGAAAGGAAAAGTGATCTTCATAATATTAAAGTCTACTCCATCATTGCCTTTTTATTTTACCAGTGATTTAAAAGACATTTTCTTCCTTTAATTTGCTTTTCAATGAAAATAGCATGCTCACAAGTTGCATTGTTTCTCTAAACTGGAGAAAGTGATGAGCATCAAGGTTCAAAAGAGGAAAGACCTGTTCAGTGTTCACGTGTGCTCATTGTGTCCTGTGTAAGTGGGGTCAAAAAAGACCCCATTGAGTCATAAACATAAAGCCTCACAAAAAACGACCTACTCTTAACCTGGCATACCACAGAACATCTCTCCAGCACAAAGACGAGCCTTTATTCCCCTGCACTTAAAGGTGCTCTCCCGAAACCTCCCATGAGGTGGACTTGCTAAAGTTTAATGGGGAGTCTCATATGGAGCAGAGGAACTGGTAAAAAAAGAGAAGAACACTCTAGCCATCGCTCTGAATCTGACACAGTGGGTTAGAGCATACATTTCGACAAGAGACAGAGAGATCTCGAGGCAAAGGAAGGAGTGAATAAAAATACTGAACAAATAACACTTAATTGAGGTCAGTGTGATTGAACGCTGCGAGGCTCCGATAGCTTTAACATAGGTTCCAGATGGCAGGCTGTTATTTCACTGTGCCCTGCTAATACTGCAGGATTCGATGCTGGTAACCTGAGTGTCCCCTGGGCCCCCCGGCTCCTCCAATGCACTGAAAATCAGGGCCAAGCTTCCTCTGCTGTTACTCTGCAGGGTTACTGAACTTCTAAAGGGGGAGTGTGTGGATATGGTAGTGGAGGAGGGGCGTGTGTGTGTGTGTGTGTGTGTGTGTGTGTGTGTGTGTGTGTGTGTGTGTGTGTGTGCCTGTGGAGGTGGGGGTTGTGCAACAGTGATGGAACAAAGCATGTTAACACCACCTCTGTGTTTAACAAGTTTGGAAACAAGCAGGGGTTTCCTTCATATCCTCATTGGAGGGAGTTTCACCTCTCCTTGACAGCAGGAGAGAATCTCGTCTTTCTTCCCTGCGCTGCCTCATGCTAAACTGATTGAAATGCACTCATTCTGTCATTTAAATGTTCTAAAATGTGGAACAAGTCAATATCTCTCATTGCTAATTCCTTGGAAAATTAAGAAGAAACCCAAGGATCGATGGCGCATCTTTGAAAACATCTTTAAAGCCATGCCTTTCATGCAGTGTTTTCGGTGATGTGTAAAGTACATTTGAGTGTCAAGGCTAGTGCTGACTGTTGCAGTAACATTAGTTCTGGGTCTTGTCCAAGTATAGGCTTTTCCTTTCTACTACCTCTGATGTTTTCTTAAAAATAAGCCAACCGTTTAGAATTACAATCTAATTTGCATTTAGAATGTAAACCTTTCACCCTTTCTTAATATGAAAGCATGCAGACATAGGCCTCAGCCCCATGGGGTCATACATTTGGCTGAATAAGTAAATACAACAATAATATTTCAAAACAAACACTGCATTATTTGGTTAGACACATGTACAGTTGTCCAGAACTTAGTCCTTTCACCACCTTCATTTATTAAAAACTAGAAGGATAAAAAAGGTTGTGTGAAAAATACTTTTTGCCAAACGTAGCTTACCAACATTATGTATTTGAATGAGGTTAGTCTAGAGCCAATATGCACAGAACTAGAAGCCTACAATCCTACCAAACATCTATCTTATGAACGCATTAACTCTGAATAAAAGGCTGTAGTCTAACAAAGAACATCTTGGTTGACTCAAATTGTACCTACTCAACCAATTGATGTGGTCGATGGGGGAACACTGAACACTAGCTTTCGACTGAACATATCAGCTGAAGCACCCTGAGTGCACTCTACCTGGTAGCCTAAATGAATTATGAATACACTTTCAAAGCTGTGCATACGAATAGGCCAAAAATGTTTCAACCCTACTGAATAATAAATTAAATGTTTAAGAACCAAAATGAACATGTATCAGTATCACAATGATCATTAAGAGCATGATCATATGCAAAGGCTGGATATTTATATATAAAGTGGCCTTTGAACTTTATTCATGTTTGTAATGAGACAGCAGAGTTTAACCTTTGCTAGATGATCGTGATTCTTTCAGCAGTGACCAACAGGAAAAATTTGCCAATAATGTGACACCCTCTTTGCCACCATAATCAAGTTAAATAATGTCAACAATCTTATTTTGAACGTTAATTTGCTCTTTTTCCTTCAACACACAAAGTAAGAATGTATTCCAATCAGGATTTTATGAATCCAGATTCCTCCGTCCTTATCCAATGTCCACAATTATGAGATGAACTTGAATCGATCAGATCATCATTCATGCATGAATTCAAAGAAAGAAAGAAACAGGATTAATACTGGTAAATAATTATCATATAAAAAAGTGTGATAGGCGGAGGCGCGATAAGTACTGTATCAGAATTACATTTTGTGGGAAATCTAAATAATGATGTATTCCTCTCATTTTAGATTATATAGGGTCTCGCTTATTAAAACTACTTATTTTACGAGCAGTTCCCATGAGAACAGATCCTCAGCAGACCAGACGTGATGCTGGCAGAAACAGGCCAGATCACTATCTAACACTTCACTTGCTCATTTTTGTTATTTTGTTTCCTTTTTAATAAGGTTTTCTTTAATTTCTTCTTTTTATTTTGCTGTAGTGTATTCTGCACCGTTTAACATCATGCTTATTTTTGTGCTGGTTGGTGAACTCCACAAATAGGCTTAGTGTGCTCTAAAGCAGGGGTTCCCAAACTTTTCGGGGGGGGTTAAGTGGTCCTTGATATGAAAAAGTTTGAGAAACACTGCGCTAGTGGATTGTCAAAGGGGGAGCCTCGTTGCGGGGAAATTATACAGATGGCTAGTCCGCCCCTGAAAATGTCTATGCAAACGTTATTATTAATAATAATCTTTAAAAAAAAATTATTAAAAAAATTAATCAATCTTTTTTTATAATTTTTTTTTTTTAATAATCATCTCGCGACCCCCAGTCGGGGTCTCGTGACCCCCACTTTGGGAACCCCTGTTCTAGGTAACATGAAGCTCTCTCTCTGCTGCTCGTCCCGGGTCGAGTGAAGGGATTCTGATATACTATAACTGCTGTATATAAATATATCAAATTAAATAAATTAACAGCCAAAACATGTAATTGTTCTCTGACGTTGTGATTCCAGAGAAATTCCTAAATATGAATAATGTTAATTTAACTTTAGTTCTGATCAGTAAGCGTTCGTGTTCCTCGCCGAGCGTCTCTGTCTCGACTCGTTGGGTTTTGTAGGAAATGAAAGAATGTGAATCATGAATCATTCAGGGCGTGGGAACGTGAGAAGAAACAGGTCCTAACTGCAGATCAGATGAGACGAGATCATTCAGTCTGAACATGAAGCACTTTCTGTTCTCACTGACATCAGGACGCACATTAGCATCTGTAGCATCGGGAGCTAACATTAGCATATGTAGCATCGGGAGCTAGCATTAGCATCTGAAGCATCGGGAGCTAACATTAGCATCTGTAGCATCGGGAGCTAACATCACATTCAAGCAGTTTATAAACTTCACAGAAACATGT
Source organism: Notothenia coriiceps (assembly GCF_000735185.1). Taxonomy (NCBI): domain Eukaryota; kingdom Metazoa; phylum Chordata; class Actinopteri; order Perciformes; family Nototheniidae; genus Notothenia; species Notothenia coriiceps. Next base: position 126,936 of record NW_011370527.1, read on the forward strand.
CTGATTTATTTCTGTGTGAAACATGTAGAAACCAGAGTTAGAATGAGGTCATTCATATAGAGGTCTAATGATGCTAAGCTAACTGGTGATATCTCACTTTGTCAAATGCTACTAGCATCATGTTTCAGAATGTGAGTTTGTAAATTATATGAAATCACTATAAAACATGATTTATCAAGTTTCAGTTCAGATACGTCGACTGAAATGAACCTGTCAGGTGTTAGCATGCTAATGTTAGCTTTGTCAGTTAGCATGCTAACATTAGCTTTGTCAGTTAGCAACACAACAGTATTTTATACATTTAGTCGCTGTAATCAAAAACATATACAACAATATGTTGCGAAAAATAACCACGACATGACAACACAGTAATAGTTCATATTAGTAAACACACATGTTAGCACGAGGCTACATCTGTTACGACAACATGGGAGACCAATGTAAGAGTACGTTAGCAAAATGCTACTTTCTTTTGCACGTTTTCCAATGTTCACTCACGTAGTCGACAGCATCGATGTTGACGTCGCTGCTCAGCACCGCCTCCATCAGAGACACGCTCTTCCTCTGCTTCTGCAACTACACACACACATACACACATTTATATATACATATATAAATACTATGTATATTTGTATATATTTGTGTGTGTCTGTACACAAACTCGCTCGGTTCTGTCATTAGCCGCATGGTTTTTCATACCACTGCTACGATGACGACACCCAACTAATTCTGTCCTTTCCCCGCTCCAGAAGAAACGCAGGTCGTCAGCACGCATCTCTGCTTGTCTAAGGCTGACATCACTCAGTCGATGTCTTGCTCCCCACCTCAAGCTCAAACAGCTTTGACAAGACCTGAACTGCTTTTCCTTCCGGGAAAAGATTTGTCCGCACTCTTGACCTACAATCAACATCAGCCCCTCTTTGTTTCGCTCGAGCTCAGCTGCAAGGAATCTGGGTGTGACCGCTAGATAGACAAAGCTGTCCTTCCACTGCACACGATATCTGCTAGCTACCCGCTGCTGCAGATACACTCTTTACAACATCAGGAGGATACGTCCCCAGCTGCCCGCAGAAAGAGACGCAAGGTTCTCGGTCAGGCTCTCCCGTCATCTCACGCCTAAAGCTACTGCAAACTCGCCTCGCTGGCGGTCTAACCTGGCATGTGCCATCCGACCTCTGAGCTGCACCCATAAAAAAAAAAAATGGCAGGCGGCTCGTCTGGTCTTCAAACCCTTCCTAAAAATGTTCCCACACACACGCTCCTCACGCTCGCCTTCACAGGCTTCCGGTAACTGCTAGAATCCACTTCAAGACACTGGTACTGTGCGTACGCAATGCCTTGTGAATGGAATCTGGCTTCCTCATCGCAGGACATTGGTTAAAGAACGTACAGCAACGCCAGGCACGTGCACTTTGCCGCCTCCCTGCAATCAGCCAAACGAGCTCGCTTCAGCCCGCACTGGCGAGGGGGGGACCGCAAGTTCGCCATCAGCAGAAACATACGTGGGTTTGCTAATCCTGGCTCCAAAAATGGTGGAATGAGGCTTCCAACATTGAAATCAGGAAACAGCAGAAAGCTTACACATCTTGCTTTCAGAGCTGAAAACTCTCTCTTTAGACTCCACTTCGAGGAGATAGAATTACTACAAAGCCTTATACTAGCTAAAATAAAGGACTGGCCTTATCTAAAGCCAGTTTGAGTACACTTGAAATGTTTGGGGCCTCTATGAAACCTGATGTACTTATATGATGTCTGTTTTCTTCAAAGGTTGTAAGCATCCTGGTCGAACGGCACTTATTGTAAGTTCCTCCTGGATAAAGCCTCCAGCTAAAATGGGCAGTAAGTGTGATGTGGTGGGATGGTGAAGGTGATGGGATGTGATGTGATGGATTGTGATTGGGAGGGATGGACCCTGTGAATGTGATGTGATGGGAGTGATGGATGGGAATGGGATGTGATGTGATGTGATGTTGATGGGATGTGGATTTGATGGGATGTGGATGGATGTGATGGATGTTGATGGGAGTGATGTGATGTGTGGGATCGGGATGTGATGTGATGGGATGTGATGGCGATGTGATGGGATTGGGATGGGATGTGATGTGATGGGATGGGTGCTGATGTGATGGGATGGATGTGATGGATGGGATGTGATGGTGATGGGATGCGATGGGATGTGATGGGATGGGATGGGAATGTGATGGGAAATGTGATTGATGTGATGTGGATGGGATGGGATTGTGATTGATGGGTGTGATGTGCATGGGATGTGTTTGATGGATGTGATGGGATGTATTGGATGTGGATGGGATGTGTGTGATGGGACTCGGATGTGATGGATGTGATGTGTGGGATGTGATGTGATGTGATGGGATGTGATTTTGATGGGATGTGATGGGATGTGATGGGAGTGATGGAATGTGATGTGATGTGAATTGGGAATGGTGTGATGGGATGGGAATGGGATGTGATGTGATGGGAAAGTGGGAATGTGATGGGCACTGGGATGGGTGGGAATGGGATGTGATGTGATGGATGTGATGGGATGTGAATGGGAAATGGATGTGATGGGATGGGATGTGATGTGAACTGGGAATGGGCAATGGATGGGATGTGATGGGATGGGATGTGAAGGGATGGGATGGGATGTGATGTGATGTGATGGGATGTGATGTGAATGGGATGTGAATGGATGTGATGTGATGTGATGGGAGTGTTGAATGTGATGTGAATGTGATGGGATGTGATGGATGGATGTGAAGGGAGGGACTGTGATGTGATGGGATGGGAAATGTGATGTGATGTGATGGGATGTGATGGGATGGGGATTTGATGTGATGGGATGTGATGGATGTTGATGGGATGTGAGTGAATGGGAGTGATGTGATGGGATGGGATGTGATGGAAATTGATGGGATGTCGATGTGATGTGATCGGGATGTGTGTGATGGGATGTGATGGGATGTGATGTGATGGGGATGGGATGGGAAGNACAGCATCATGTAATTTGCGCTGACAGGCGACAGAGGTCCACAGTTGCCCCGCAGCGAGGCTCCCCCGCCCTCCATTAGACAGTTCACGAGCTCAGTCACTTCATAACACCAAAGATGGATCGCGGTAAACGCTCTAAAGTGAGGCTCCACTACACAAAAAAAGAAAAAGACAAGGCACAGTCTAATGCCGTCCGTTAATAGCTTGCCACAGGCATAGCTCAGTTAAAATAAAGCACAGCTATTGTGCAATACATTTGTATTGCATGTATATTTTTTATTTGTAAACATGTCAGTTAAAGCTTAAAAGAATAAAGATATTTTTGTTATCTAAATGTTTGACCTCTTTCTTTTACAATTTTGGAATCGAAACGGGGAATCGATAAGAACCGGAATCGATAAGCAGAACCGGAATCGGAATCGATACTTTTCAAACGATACCCATCCCTAGTGATAACCGAGAGAAGAAGAACAGACCGTGTGATATAAACAACAAATAGCGTGTGCGTTCCATTTTCACTCTACAACGAGAAGCTCATGGGGCTTTCCCGAACCTGTGTCGAGAGCTGGAGTTAAATTAAATCTCAGATTTGCCTTCTTAATAGTTTGTTTGGGTCCCTCACTTCCGTTTCGCTTCTCATGCACTGATTCGGTAGCTGAACAGCCAATCAGAGTGATTTATTTTGCCGACTGCCTTTGGCCGACTGCCCACCGATTCGGTTTTCGGCCGAAAAGGCGTCGGCACGTCTGAAAATAATCTGAATAGGGCGTGTCGACGCTCATCGTCGGCCTGACGCCCACCGACGCCGATAATCGGCCTGATGTGTCCGTGCCTTAAGATATCTCACAAATATGAATATATTAGTTCACATGATTGAGATAGTTAACCAAAAAACCGATTAGACCATACTCTCTGTAGCAAGGCCCACACACATGCTGTTCCCCTGTAAGAGTCCTCCTGCTTCCTGCCACATTCCAAAGACATGCAGGTTAGGTAAACCGGCAGCTCTAAATTGCTGGTGGGTGTGAATGTTAGGGCGAGTGGTTGTCAGTCTCTATGTGTCAGGCGTGTGATTGACTAGCTGTTCAGGGTGTACCCTGCCCTGCCTCTCACCCAAAGTCAGCTGGGATCGGCTCCAAGACCCCGCGACCCTCTAAGGAGGATCAGCGGTTACAGGTAAATGATGGATGGATTGCACAAACCCAGCTTTGGGGTCTTATATGTTAACATTCAAAAAAAAATATATATATATATATATTCAGAGCAAATCTAAATGTTTTTTCCAAGCACTTTGTTTTTGGGATTAATGATGGTTATAAAAAACGTTCATAGACATAGATTGTTCTCAACACAAAGAGAAACAGAGTCCTTGAACTGACGTTAATAAATAAATCACAAAAACAGGAGTTACGAGCTTTTCAGCTGACAGCAATAAATAATCCCTGCTATGGGTCAAGTGGTGTACTATAGCACAGCAGTTTCCTTTACACTGATATTCTTCTACCTCAGCACAACAGCAGCCTTTCCAGTCATGATCTAAATCACATAAGCTCCTCTAGTATTTCTGCTTCCGTTGAGGCACACAAAAAAAGAAAATTATAAATCAGGCACATACTTCTTCTTACATCTAGCCTGGAATATTGAGAGCTTTGAGAGGAAATACAGGTAACTAATGTATTTGAGTCGTACAAGTCTACACAGAACCTTTACCCTTTGTTATCTGAGGCTGCAGCCACACAAGGACGATAACGGAAACGCACCGAAATCGTTATCAAAAAAGTCTTCCGTCCACACGCAATAGGCACAAGAAACGTGTCCGTCCACACGAGACACCTCGAACTGCTGGAGACGCTGTAGTACATACGCCGGGCCTGTAAGTGGCGCTGTACTTCTGCCACAAAATACACCAAAAGCAGCGAAGAAGACTTCTTGCGCATGCATGGTTGCCATGGTTGCCTATCCTCCGCGCTGGATTTAGCAGCAGAGGTGGGGTTTCGCCGGTGAACATGTCCGTTAAAGTTTAAATCTTCAGGACAAAATTAGAAAAGTGCCGGTCAAAGGTCTTCTTTGTTTTTTATTGAGCTTTAAAACAAATTGGTAACGACTCTATATAATAATATAAGAAAACGGAGCCTCTCTTTTCCTCCCCCTCTTCTGACAGCAGCTGATCTTTGAGCAGGAGACGTGGGGAGAGGGAGGCGGGGCTATTTCATCGTTATCAGAAATGATCGTATAGAGGCGTACACACGGAGCCGTTTGACCCCCCAGAAGGTCATTAAAATAGCTAAGGGTGATGATCTAACTTCAAGTGTGTGTTTTGTTCCGCCCATCGCTCCATCACAGCAGGCGGAGCTGCAGGTTATCATGCAGAGCTGCGTGTCTCCTCTCCTGTCCGATTAGACTTCACACACGTTTATGTCCATATCGATCAAATCTAGCTGGAAGCTCCTGCTGGGTGCACTGTCCAGCGAGATACCGGGACCTGGCTCGAAACACTGGGGCTATTGCGTCATCGTTATCAGGAAATGATTGTTATAGGGCGTAATCACTGAGCTGTTAGGCCCCCCAGAGCGTTTCGTCCACCTTGGGACCCGTTATTGTTATTGTTTTCTGCGTTTCCATGTCGGCCTCGTGTGGCCGAACCGTCTATCTGATAGAGAACTGTAGCAGATACAACCTTTATCGTCCTTGTGTGGCTTTTCATACCTTCTCCTTGCTCACACTCTTTTCACTTTGCACTTAACGAGTTTTAGCACCACAATCCTACACAATCCACAATCCTAAGCATGGTACTTATATAGTGTCCTGAACAGCATGCCTTTATTAGACATGTAGGCTACATGTCTTAGCACCATCTGGTCTTTATTGTTTCTGGACCTATGCCATATTTGCAAGTCTTTTGGAATACACAGACCTTCGGTTATTGAAAGAAAAAAAGATGGAAAAGAATGATAAAAACCAAACCCTCAACTAATAATAAATAGATTAAAAGTAAACTTATATTTTAAAATACAATATCTCACTATATTCAAATTCAAACCCTGTTTGAGAAAATAGTCTAACTTTGCCAGAATCAGGTCATAGTAAGATATTTAAAAAACACTAGGATGTGGAGTGATGCTGTAAATGCATTATTTGTTGACCTATATAAAACATTTGATAAGGGACACCTGTTTTACATTTAAAGTGAAAAATGCACTGACAGGTGCCAAAATAACGGAATAATTCATTACACATGTGACATGTCACCACAAAATGATTACTGCGACACCTTTTGCCTTGATAATCATTTGCATATATCAGAGCCATCACTATTGATTACCATCACTATTCAGTACTTTTTTTTGCGAGGATAGCAAATTGTCCTGCTACATGCCCAGTTGTAATACCGTCCATCTTTGCTAATTAGAGCAACAATTCAAACAGAGACAAATAAATAAATAAGTCAGAAAAAATTACAAAAAAATCCATGCTTTAAAATTAGTCCAAAAACCAAGTAACCCTTCCAAGTTGTTCATTTTATTAAATACTGCATTGAACAATGGAAAGCTCAGCAGTAGAGACATGAAGCAGTGTGTGGGTGGCACAGTGGGCAAGAGGGAGAGACGTGCCAGAGCTCTTCTCCTCCTGATTAAAACAGCTATTTTTTTTGTTAATCCGAAATTAAGGGACACATTGAGGAAACGGTTTGTTTTACTTTTAACCTCAGGGTGATCCAAAACAAGGGAGCAGCATAGACTAGCTAATCGACCTGCAATGTGGCATTCTCAAATGAGCTTATATTCGACTCTTTGGGAGCAGACGGCCTCTGAAGCCTGTTCTGATGAATAAGCCCTCAACCAGTGGCAGCTGAATCTATTTCACAATAGACTCAATATAGAATGGTGCAAAATGGGAGTACACTGAGATTAAGAGGCTTTATCATGAAGTATTCTAGAGCATTGAACATAACTGGCATTAGCAGTGAAAACATAAAACCAATACCAGTTAAATTCCCTCAATTCTTGATACCCCATTTGATCAACATAAAAAAAAGGCAAGACAATAAATCCAATATTCTTTAGCATATACTTTTTTATTACCGATTTTTGTTTTTCATTATTCTAATATATACTTTGTCGTGCTTCAATCCTTCTAACAACTGTATTTATTCAAGATTTTAGCCAAAAATCAAATTTAACGTTGGAACACATTGTTATAACCTTATAAGTCATCTTTGCCCAAATCTAGTTATTTGTTTGAACACATCATAATGGGAGTCAATGGAACCTTCGATAACATCACCTGTTAGCTGTAGAAGAAACGTGTACCGTCACCTTTAAGAATTTTGATCCTGACTTGGCACTGAAGTATCGGATACGATTGCATCCCTGCTGAATGATATTGTAGATTGTAAGGACCAAAGGGAGCGAGATGTACGTGCATATCCATAAAGAGACATCAATAAACTGCACACAGCTCACTTGTGTTTACCGGCCTCCTGGTAAGCCATCTCTTTTAACCAGAGTCAGAGGGGATTGTGGGGTCATCGATTCTGCTGTGCAACTTTATGATTTAGGTTGAAAGGTCGCACGTCCGTTTAAGATAAAAGAAAATCCTTTGTGTAGCTTTACACGCTGCTTCTTAGAACCGTTACAAGGTGTGGTTTTTTGCATTTTGTATTGTGTAACTTGCTGCTGTTAAATACCATCAAACTATGTGCAATATGTGCTATATGTGCAATATATACATTATTATATACATATGCCATTAATAACTGTGTAATATATACCTGGCTGCTAAATCCTAAGAATTTTTGTAAATTTGTAGTTTGAAAAGTTTTTTTTTTTACTTAAATTTTTTTATTATATTTTTTATTATATCATAACTTAGTACTTTTTTTTAACATATGTAACACTAAGCTGTCTGTGGCTCTTTCCTGCTGTAACGATGCAAATGTCCCCTCTGTGGGACTAATAAAGGTATTCTGATTCTGATTCGGACTGGAAACATCTCTAAAGGCACATGGGAGAGTTAGTGTGTTTAAAGTGCATTGGGCAGTGGATCTACACAGTTAAGTGTGCATGCTGTGGCAACCCCATTATTTATTCAACAGTGCACATGTACTACATATCAAACTGCAGCAAAATACTTGAACATGCATGCGAGATATCTGAAAATGCAAGCTTGCTGTGAAATCAAGAATATGTTCTCTGATCCAAGACTACATTGAATCATTGTGTAAAAGGTCACACGCCTATGCAGAGGACCATCAAATGGTTTCCATGCTCAGTAACTTCTTTCAGCCGCAATGCTCAGCTTATTAGTGTTTTCTAAGCGAAGGTCATTCAATTAATCAAATAATTAAAAACACTCCTATGCATATGTATTTTATTTTATATATTTAGAACTGCCACTAAAAATAAATGATGTTAGATTAGATGCAATATAATCAGGAGCGTAAGTCCACTTATCCTAAATTCTTCCATCAGTAAAAAAAATGTTAAACACTCTTTAACATCTTACAACAATATGCTGCTAAATCAGGAAGCAGTTCCTCCACTCTCTGGACATTATTAACAATAACTTTAAGACGAATTATCTTCATATTTAAAGAGCATTTACTAGAAAACCAGAATATAATAAAAAATATTATTGTCATTATACACGTACAATGAAAAGAGAAGCCCTAACAATCAAGGGTTGAAATCAAGGTTGGACTGTTCTATCTTTAAACACATCCAGCTGTGCCATGGCATTATAATGCAATGAGATGCTGTATTGCACAGGCCTTGGTCAGAGCATGCAGCAAATCCTCGATTATTGGGATTGTGAAAGTTCCCCTTATTCAAAATATGTGAAAAGTATTGTATTTTGTGCTTAAGCATTCAACTCTCTGGAGAACTGTGTGCAAAATGCAATGTATAAAAGGTTTAACCTACATGTAACATATACATACATTATAGGTTGTTATGTATTTTTCACTGCCAAAAGAAATGCCTGTTCTTGAAGAGCTCAAATTGAAGTAAATAATACGCCAACCTTCTTAAACCAAGCAATTAAACTGCAGTCTCTGAAAAAAAACTAGAGGGAAAACTGAGTGTCAGTAACATTGTTTTCATTCCATTTCACCAAATAAGAAAGTGCTGGTAAAGACCCTCAGGCCTGTTTGAATTGCCTCTTGCTCCAGCTCTGTCATGTCTTCGTCAAGACGCTGAGGTACAAATTAGACACAAACAGTTTATAAGCTGCCCTTTCTCTCGCTCTCTGTTTTCATCACTTATTTTTACTCAGTTGCACAAACACACACAAAAGCCCTGTGATGTCGAAACATGGTGGCTGGATGTATTTAAAAAAAAAATGTAACTGCTATTTGAACAGAACAGGATAGACATGGGTATTATTTTTATTTTGTATACTAATACAGTACAAGAAATACATACTACAACCCACATCCGAACTTGGCAGCTTAAGAAGAAAAGTGTCTGGCGGATGATATGAAACTGTAATGTTGTTATTCCAATGGTGTGATAACGCACACTTAAGTCTCACACTAACTTCTATTTAGACCCCGTTTACACAAGGACGATACGGGTTGTATCTGCATAGTTTCTCTTGCGTATAGCCCTTTCGTTTACACGAGGCCATAACAAAACGATAGAAACGGACCCCGCAAACGATAACGGGTCCCAAGGTGGATAGATCTGCAAACGGAACGCTCTGGGGGTGCAAACGGCTCCGTGTGTACGCCTCTATACAATCATTTTCCGATAACGATGAAATAGCCCCGCCTCCCTCTCCCCACGTCTCCTGCTCAGAGATCAGCTGATTCTTATATTATTATATAGAGTCATTATCAAATTGTTTTAATGCTCAATAAATAACAAAGAAGACCTCTGACCGGCACTTTTCAAATTTTGTCCGGAAGATTTTAACTTTAACGGACATGTTGACCGCTGATTTTTTTTTTTAACTGAAACCCTGCCGCATGGTTCCCTCGTCCCTTGAAAGAGGCGGAGAGGAGGGTGGTTTTCATCTGCTGGTGGACTACCGGAGAGATTTGCAGCAGGAGCACACGCCGTCCACCGTGGAGAATGAACAGAAGGGCAACCATGGCAACCATGCTCCAGGGCCTTCTTCGCTGCTTTTGGTGTATTTCGTGGCGACAGCAGCGCCACTTACAGGCCCGGCATATGTACTACAGCGTTTCCAG